>NW_009599879.1:0-22705 GCF_000690535.1 Cariama cristata | reverse complement strand
GCACCCTGCGATAGGCTACAAAGCTCGCCTGGGGTGCTGCGAGGAGCTGACAGAAAGAGCCAAGCTTATCAACTGGTTCTGTTTCTTCTTTCCCACTAAATTTGCTGTGAATTCACACATCAAACTCCGGCTGAAAAGCAGGGAATGTGCAAATTTGCAATGCTTCACAGGAAAGAGACCCGGACCCTGGCGATCAATACACAGACAGCCACAAAACACATTTTTAACAATACGGCAACTCACAACCCTCCCATTAGCAATCCAGTGAACAGTTATTACAGCAGCAGTTCCACTTCATCAAAATTAATGTCTAATTCCATAAATTTACAGTTTAGACATTTTTAAGTGCAGAAGAAGCTAGAGACATTTTATGTGTGGGTGTGCCTTTTGACACTGACACTTCTGCTTCATCTCTGCAAAACAGCATCCTGCAGCCTGTACTGTTTTTCATCCTTTTCTATCTCCCAATGACTGTTTCTAGCCCATCAACCATACTTCAAGATGAGCCATTGCATCTTCTGCTTGAATTAACATTAATTTGCATCTCTTCTTTTTTCTTTTGTTAGGCCCTACCAACTTCAAAACGAAATATTCAGAAGCATCTTTTATACATTTAGCTATTTATGTTGATTGCAACATGGCCAAACTAGCTCATGTGTACTTTATTTATCACTACGCATTGCTAAACTAATAGAATTTCACTGTTTTCTGTTTTATTGGGACTTAACTTTGATGTTAAATGCTGGTTTTCCAAATATATGCCATGAATGCACATCTTCAAAGCATTAAAATAATTTTTATGGTTTTGAAACAAAGTAACAGAAATTCTGCAAATGTTCTCATTATGCCTGTTTTACGCTTCCATTTTAATTTCTGGGGAGCAACAGAGCATCTTTGTCTTTTCTTTGGTCATCAAATCCTGTACAGTGGTGAAGAAATCAGGCAGTACTTCTCAAGTATGTTAGTATTGTATCATAAAATTAAAAGGCGTGCAATGATCTCAGTATAAACCGTGTGAAAACTTATTTGCTTATTTTATTTTTTCTTATTTGTAGACTTGTGTAATATAAGCTACAGAACTGGGACTTCAGAAGTATTCTGAATTTTGGATAAAAAAATATAATAGTCACAAGAAAAAAAAATGAGCTACCACTTGCTGGAAGATCTGTAAACAATATATTGAATGGAGAAATTATTGAAAAACAGTCAGGATCTATGCAGCCTTTAATTCCCCAAAGGGTAAGAAATAACTGTAGCTCAGTTACAGTTTGTTTTCTTACAGTGAAACCAGAGGTGGCTCATCTCCAAGCTAGATATATCTTTTAATCCAAATTAGATGACTGACGTTGATCACACACATACACCCCCGCCCTGGAATAGGCATATTTACACAAGAAGGTTTTTAAATCCCTTTCTATAACACTTTTTATCCTGTTCTCCATTCTGTCACACCATGCCACCACATTCTCAGAGACCTTTTCCTTCAATACAACCACTTTAAATGTCTGTGCTTTCCAAATTGTCCACCTCACAAAATAACATGAAAACATTAGGGTTTTTTCTTCGCTCACTGGAGCAAATGAACAGTAATATCTCAACAGCTCATGCTTGATACGCAGCAGAATTATTGCCTTATTGGCAGTATTTCCTACAATGGAAAGGGCCGTCACAGGCCATTTTAGTGTTTATAAAACCCTACTCTAATGAATTTATTCTAGGTAGAATTAAAATGGCAAGTACTGTAAATACAAAATGAAAGGTAAAGTGAAACCTGCTTCTAGGCTGACATCCTAACCAGGACATTTAAAAACACAGTGGAATGGAGTGGGGAGGTTCTTCAAAAAAAAAAAAAAAAAAATCAACCAACCTTAAAAGTAGAAAAGTTTATTTGAGAATACAAATGTGGAAAGACTGGTGAGCTGGTAGCTCACTAAACCATAAAAAGGTTAAAGCAGGAAAAGCAAATGGAGATGCAGAGGCATCATGGTGTATTCCCAAGCATGCTATCACCCAGGTACAAAGAGACCTACAAGGGTCCAGTAGTGCTGAGAGCTGCAAAGATGGCTAAAGAATGCTACTAATTAAAGATCATGCTCGTCTGATGTCTTGTCCATCAAAAGTAACTAGAGGGAAGCGTCTAGACACCAAGATGCTGAAATCTTGGCTGTACCGTAAATTACTATTGATTCAATTTGCTTGAATTGTGTTTGCTCTCAATCTTTACCTAAATGTTTGGATTAATAATCAGCTAATGTAAAAAAAGAAATTTGGTCATAACTACGCAATTTTTTTTAATTAACATAAGATACCAGCCGATAATCTTAAAAAGGTAGCAGTCCAGATTTCTAATAACAGAAACTAAATTAGGTTCTAAATTGCAAAATTGCTCTAGTTCTTCACAGTAAGCCAAAATCAGTCTTAAATCAACTTACCCTAAACACTGACAGCTGCTAAAAATGCATCTCCAGAATTTGTTGTGCTCACAGATACTTTCTAACTCTGCCTAAATACAGTGATTCTTTATAAGGATAAGAACAGTTCTGTATATTGGATAAGATTTATAAAAAATAATGTACAATTTCTCTCCTGATTTCAAATTTAGATGCACAGAACATACCAGAGAGCCATTTTGTTCATCAGAATATGACAGTGGATCAATAAATGGTTGTCATCTGTTTGAGCCAGAAAAAGGCAATCTGGGGCTACTTAAGAGGGACTACTTGTTCTAAATGATATTAGACTTTCTTGTAAAACTTGTTTATAACTTTTATGTAGTAAGGTAGTGTAGTATCTATGATTTGTACTTTTTAATTATTGCTATCTCCTCCTCTTAAATGAACTCCTTTATTTCATTCATCATTTTAGTACTACCAGTGATCATGAAATGCCAGTTCAATAAACAAACTCTCTAATGTTAGTATCATAAATCTCCCAAGACCTAGTTTTGATGGTATGGTATCCTACTAAAGTATTTATCATGCTAAATTCTGTTATTTCATTAAAAATGTTTTGTAGCTTCTAGTCAAATAGCATAGCAGCTTGCTTATCAGAAACGTGATGTCAGTTAATAAGCTTTGTTCAGCTCAGATTCAGAGCCCTGTTTCAAGCCCCTAAAATAACAAAATATTGTACTATCTTATGTGGTTATATTTAAAACCAGTGATTCATGAGAGTGAATTCTAAGATCTTTTTGATATTCTGTATCATTATGCTAGGCAGTACAAGGCTCTAAAACAACACTGAGAACTGACTACAGATATTATTACCTAAAATTGTATTTTGTAAAACTGAAATGCAAGATCCTTTTTATTTGCTAAGCAGTTCACTCACTGCATTCAGATATTTATCAAACCACTGTCTGTAAGTTGGTGAAAAAACAGCATATTCTGAGCACACTTTTTGACCTATGGTTTGTATCAACTGCTATTATAAACACATTTATAAAATCCAGGGCAGAAGTCTACTTACTACCTTACAATCAAGAAAATCTCTATTAAAAATGTATGGGGAGAAAAGGAAACATAGCTTCCTGCATGAAATCCACTTTGGCTTCAGTCACTTGATATTTGTTTGTTCTCTGTGTGCTGTACAAAATTACTGAAGCACACAGAAATGACATTTTTGCCCTTGGGTGCAATGGAATGACAGATTAAATGAGTAAATGGAAGACTTGGAGCTTCCTCCAAAGGGAAAAAAATAAGCTACTTAAATACTTTCAAAGCCTCTTCAAGTGTCAGCTTTTTTTTCAAATCAAGAGAATAATTATTTAGTGAACCAACTTGAGTCTCTTCAAAAAGTAGGGAGCACGAGGGAAATGGGTGGAACATGGAACTTGATCAGTTCACCCACAGCTGTGACTACCTTCAAAACCACCTGATTTTAACCTAAAGCTACAAAAGTCTCCTGCTTGTGTAAGGAAAGACAAGTTGCATCACCAGCTGATGCAATCACAGATGAAACCACTAACTGTGCTTCACCTCCAGAATATAATTATTTTGACCCTTCACCATAGCTTAAGGGACCCTTATAAAACACAGTAAAAGAACAGTCAAATTTCAATTAAATCAGACTGTAGGCTCATACCAATTTACAATTTCTATAAGAATTAGTGACAAATTGCAGTAGTTCCGTACTAATACAGGGCTTTGCCGCAGTCAAATACCTACCTAATATTCACCAGCAATAGCACAGAGCAGAGACTCAACCTCTTAGCCCTGAATTAAAGAACCTCCTTTGACAATTTTAATATTTCACAAGGGATGCTCTACAACATCTTAGTATTTCCTAGTTTCAATTATGTAATTTTTTTTTTGTTTGTTTTCTCTTAGGTTACACTTTACAGATATTCATTACTGAAGAGGAATATTTTATTCTTTTTTTCAATTTATATATTACACACCTTTCATAAAAACAAAAAACAAATTTACATCCCTACCTCTGAGAATGAAGTGATAAACTCAAACTTAGGATGGATCAGAAATATTAATTTAACGAGTTCATTGATCAAATTAAAGAAACAGGTAAGCACCACTTGGACTGTAGTTTTCTGGTCTCATTTTAAGTGGCTACTTTGAAAGGGAAGCAGATGATAATGTCCAAGTCAACAAGACCCATGCAAGAACTCACTTTTTTCTGAAAGAAAGTATATATAATGTCTTTTGTGTAGCACACGAAAATTAAGAAATGGTCTCATTTAGTTGCCAGAATTTTTTCAGGGAACAGAAAGCACTGGTG
This sequence comes from Cariama cristata, assembly GCF_000690535.1. Lineage (NCBI taxonomy): Eukaryota > Metazoa > Chordata > Aves > Cariamiformes > Cariamidae > Cariama > Cariama cristata. Next base: position 17,971 of record NW_009599879.1, on the reverse strand, counting down.
TTGCAGCACTGTGAGCCAAGAGTGAAAAAAAGTAACTTAAACTAAAGACAGAGGAGAATAGCAGAAAGAAATCCTGAGACACTTCTTCACACAACTGATGTCCCACATTTGAAGAAAACTGGAGCTTCAGTAGAAATATTAACATGAAACAACACTCCCAGAGCCCTTACGAGATAATGATAACAGCTTAGTCTTCTCAGACAAAACCAAGAAGGAGCTGTGAGATAGTCGAGGGTATATGTTAGGATATACTTTTAATTCACGTGTTGAAAAATGCTGACACATGTTAAGGACAGTCTACAGCTAACCACTGACTTTCCTGACACAGACAGGTTTGACCTCTCCTATGAAGAACAGCTGAGAGCGCTGGGGTTGTTCAGCAATGCCTGTAGTGACAGGACAAGGGGCAACAATTTTAAACTGGAAGAGGGTAGATTTAGATTGGCCATAAGGAAGAAATTGTTCATGATAAGGGTGGTGAGGCACTGGCACAGGTTGCCCAGAGAAGCTTTGGATGCCCCATCCCTGGAAGTGTTCAAGGCTCGGCTGGGTAGGGCTTTGATCTAGTGAAAGATGTCCCTGCCCATGGCTGGGGTGGGGTGGACTAGACGGGCTTTAAAGATCCTTTCCAACTCAAACCACCTTCTCCTACGTTGAGATTAAATGGATGCCTCATTGAGGGTCTGGTATGGAGCTCCAGATGTAAAGTCAACATATGCTGACTGCTGAGGCACCAATGCAACTACTAGGTTCCTGGGGGCTGAGGTGGTTTTTGGGGGGTGGTGGTGATACAGATTACGTTGCTAAACTGTTTGCAGCTTGGATATAATGGAGGTCTCTCAAATCTGAAATAACATAAAGAAGATCAACTGATAATGATCAATTACAGTCTTTTCTGAATAACATGGGGCATCAGATTAAAGTAACTGATAATAGGTACAAAACTGAAGTACTCTTGCACAATGTTGAAGATACTAAAAGCCCATACTGCTTCAATAGGTATCTACGCACAGCTGCAGAAGAAAGATCCATCATAGGCTAGTCAACACAAATATGAAACTTTAGGCTCACCATGTCCCTAATCCTTAAACTGTTAGAGGCTAGAAGATTTTGGAGCAGCAGCTTTCATTGAATGCTCTGCCCTAGTCCTATATTTTTCCCATGGTAGCCACTATTCCTCATGGCTGAAGACAAGATATGGCACATGTGGCTAAACGGACTTTTAACCTGATAAGATACGGTTGTCATTATATTCTTAGCAACGTCAAGCCACAGTTCCATCAGATTGAACTGTTCAGTGTCAAACCCAGCTTAAAGACTCCCCAACCATACCCACCCTATTCTTCTCAGGCTGTGTCACAGACAAGTCAACTTTTTGTTGCAATGAAATAACTGGGTCTGCACGATGAAGTATGCAGAAATGCCTTTAACTATTCCATTACAGACCACCTTGTATCATGAAGCCATGCCTGCAGAATTCACCAGTAACCAAAAGCCAATGGTCAGGCAGCAGAAGACTAGAGGAGAAGTGAGAATATGCATCCTTGTACAGAGGTTAAAAAATAGACCCATGGTAGACAGAACAGGCTGAAAAGGCAGTAACGGCATTCCAGGCAAGGAAATTGCCTGCTGTTTGTTCTTCCTGCATGCAGAAAAATATGCTTTCTGTATTGTCTTTGTTAATAAAGAGAAGATCATTAAAGAGATAGTTGACTCTCATAATCCATTTCACCTCCAAGCAGAAGCAGCTTGGGAAGGGTCTAAATATTGCCCTGAGTAAATTCGCTATGAGGCAGCATAACTTTCCAGAACATGAACAATGATTCAGATATGGCATTCCATTAGAAGCAAGGCATTAAAAAAAAGGAAGTTAATAATTATACAGTGATGCAAATAAAAATAAATAATCAGCATCTTTTTAATTTTCTGTTTCCATTTTTAGAATGCCTTTGTTTAAGGCATTCATTTTTAGACCTGCAGTTTTCAGTGCTTCAAATCTTTCTTGAGAGAGTACAGTCATTCCTATATCAAACAGCCGGCTGTCAAATAGCTTATTTTTCTTAGTGTTCTTTCCGAGACCTCCTTGGAGTTGTCTATTGACTCTGAGCACCCAAGGATCATAGGATTAAAAAGCCTTGGAAAACAGAAGACTGATTGATTGACTTCCATCAGGCAGTGAATTATCAGGACAGAAAACCAGCTAACACTACACTATTTACCTCAATTTATTTTGCTAAGTTTTGATTCTGTCACTTTTCAGATTTGTTTTTCAACTGCTGATGGAAAAGCCCACAGGCAAAGCAGAAGACAATTCTGGCAGTCTTGTTCCATCACAAGTACTTAATCAAAGCTTTGCTCATTCACTCATCAATATTTTTCGTCTTATAACGAAGACACTGCTAAAACAGTACACCCAGAAGCTTCCTCATCCTACCTGCTATAAAAAAAAAATATAGCAAGATCATTCTTTTGAACTTTGGGTGTGTCATACTGAAAGCTACAGTACAGTGAGGACAACGTAAGATTTCCGGTTCTTTACGTAAGATTGCCTAACTAGTCTACAAAATATCTATTTTTAGAAAAGACTTCCTAGCAAATATTTCACACTTCAAAATATCGGTATTTTTGGTCTGATATGCAAAACATATCCTGCATATAAATACAATTTGGGTACATTAGAACACCCTTAGAAATAATAAACTCACGCATTTCCATCGATTACAGAAGTACATAACACTCATGAGCATATATACTGTAACAAGCTTTCTGGAAGAGACTTGCAGATTCAGAACCATTATATGGGTGAAAAATTAAGAATGTTTCCCACCTCCAAGCACCAGACCCTAAGTGGGACCCCAAACTCTGGATTTCAAAATGACAAAAAATAAACACTCTAGGAGGACTATGACGCACTACTTGAAGAGAACAAAAACCATGTTAGCTACTGCAAGAAAAAAAAAAAAAAGAACACAAGATAATGGCTTGTCCTTGACAATCTTTGTAGTATGTTCTGTTATGAGCTTGCTACAAATGCCTAACTGTATAGATACATCTGCTCAGCATGAAAGTTACACTAACAAAGGTAACACAGAATTTGCTCCCATTCACATCAATATCAACTTGCGGGATAAGGTACAATTCACCAGAAGTACAGGATCAATCTGACTCTAAGAAACTTACTGCATCAGTAAGAAAAAAAAGCTATAGATACATCTGCTCAGCATGAAAGTTACACTAACAAAGGTAACACAGAATTTGCTCCCATTCACATCAATATCAACTTGCGGGATAAGGTACAATTCACCAGAAGTACAGGATCAATCTGACTCAGAAACTTATTGCATCAGTAAGAAAAAAAGCATTTTACTTTGACATTCCCATAGGTCAGAATATGTAACACAGACACATGTATTCTAGGATGTAAATTTTTGGTAAAAGCTTAATTCTAATATCACAGAGGATGTTTCCAGTGAATGTATGGATGTCCTAATTCTAACATAGGTAACTTGAGAGGCTTTACTACACAAAAATCTTATTTTTTTTTGGTGGAATCTGGTCGTCTTTTTACTGTAATGATCAATTTGTGCATCATTGTAGCTTTCAACACCTACCACTGTCTTAAAGATCCTTAAACACATCCATCTAAAGTATTTTATATTTATTGTTTACATATAAAAAGATAAAAAGGGAAAACCAAAGCTAGCATAAAGAAATGAAAGATATGTATCAAAAGTGGTGATATGGGGCATATGTTCAAGGACAAGTGGCTGAAAATACCAGACTGACCCCTCAAAAATTGGTAACTTAAATATAATATAGTAAGATATAATATTATTATTATAAGATATATAAATAAGATATATAATAAGATATAATAATATAGTAACAGGGGAAAAGAATATGTACATATGTACAAGAGCTTAAGCACAGGACAGGGATGAAGCGCAGGCCATCATCAAATCATACTCTTATGGTACCACTATTTTTCTAAACTAAAGGAAATTTGTCTACAGTTTCACGTTCATAGAGCTTGATGGAAAGCAATCCAGTTCAGTTTCACGATGAGAACCAGGGGAAATAAAAAGAGATGAGCTCTTTATTAAAACTTACAGCTACAGACAGGACCTCTGTCACAGCACCTGCACTGCTGATTAGTAGAAATGTACCCTGGCCCAAAGAAAAATGCCTCAAGAAATGTTTACACCGCAGTGCGTGGCAGAAAAATCTCGTAAAGATCCTTCAGAGAAAAATGCTGCCACTAATTTAAGGAAAGTCAGCTTTTGACCCTGCATAGGCTGGATCCAGGGTTGAACAGCAAGAGCTGGCATGAATGGAAAAAACCAAAGACAGCCTCAAAACTCCCTCACAAGATACTATCAAAATACATGTTCTCTTGTCACGTTTTATACACTTTCAGGACAAGTAATGGTGCTGTGTCACAGACACCAGTAGTTACTTTTGATGCCGGGACAGCACACAGAAAGTTTTGGGTCTGAGCGAGCTTCTCCACCTTCTGCACTCCTGCCTTGCAGGTGGGGAGCACAATCCTCATTTTCATCAGGACACGACATCAGCATTCTATAAGAGCACTTAAAAATCTCGTAAAGATCCTTCAGAGAAAAATGCTGCCACTAATTTAAGGAAAGTCAGCTTTTGACCCTGCATAGGCTGGATCCAGGGTTGAACAGCAAGAGCTGGCATGAATGGAAAAAACCAAAGACAGCCTCAAAACTCCCTCACAAGATACTATCAAAATACATGTTCTCTTGTCACGTTTTATACACTTTCAGGACAAGTAATGGTGCTGTGTCACAGACACCAGTAGTTACTTTTGATGCCGGGACAGCACACAGAAAGTTTTGGGTCTGAGCGAGCTTCTCCACCTTCTGCACTCCTGCCTTGCAGGTGGGGAGCACAATCCTCATTTTCATCAGGACACGACATCAGCATTCTATAAGAGCACTTCGGAGAGCTCTTACAGGGTATGTCCCTCGGTCACGTCCGTTTTTTTGAGGAAAGGCAAGCTGGCTTGCCCAGAGCTCAGTGAGCAGAGGACCTCACTGGGCAGGCTAAGGCACGCTCCCCCCGAGGGCGCCGAGCTTCAGCCCCACGCAATACCAGTTTTCAGGTGGGTCAGACATACCAGGACAAAAGACATACCCACAGGTGTGGATGGAGGTAGACAGAGGTCAGCCACCACAAAATGAGATCTGTGTAGACCTGCTAACAGGGAACTGATTTTCAGATGGGCAGGATGACGGGGAGGCAGGACTCCTCCCCTGAGTCCAGCCTGGCACCAGCCCAGCTCCTCAGACCGAGCTTACAGGCGCCAGCTGTGGGGCTCTGCTATAATGACCCCTGCACCATTCACCTAGTATTTACTAGTATTTCTTTTACCACATAGGGGCCTCTTTTTTTTTTTATTATTATTATTTAGGGGTAGAAAGGGAATTTGGATCCTTTTTAAGAAACAATGCAAAAATGTTAAGATTTCTAAGATGCCCAGGTTTTCTTACATGTTTAGTGCCTCTGTTCCTTCATTCTGACACACTTATTTTCCTCCTGAGAAGTATCAAAGATGCACTAAATTTATCATGGCCTTCACTTACTCTTTGATTTTAAGCCATTCAAGTACAGGGGAAAAAAAAAAAATGTACTGACATGGAATGACATTCATGCCTTTGCAGAATGTCAGCACAGGGTTTTAATAATGCTTAAGAAAGAGGGATTTTTACTTAAGAACGAATTTGCTTCATTCAGTGGCAATGAAAGTACTAAACCGTGGAGGCTGACTATTTTAATAAATGCTCCTGACAAGGACTTGTGTCAGTCAATGTTCAGACAACATCACATTTGCTGTGATCCTGCCAGTCTCCTTTTACATGGGGATCTGAGGTTATTTTCTCATTATTTGAGATATTAGGATCCTATAGCCTCTGATTTTCTATAGGAAATGGGCTCTCCCAATCTGTTCTCAGTCTGCAAAGATGAGCACTCTATTGAATAATTGCCACCTAAGCTGTATAAACATGAACATTTAAATTAACCTTACTTATTTCATCCTTACACACTTATTGACAATCTGCTCTGTCCATACGTTACTATCATCCACCTATCAAACTTGTTAAACAAGGCATTTCTCACAAAAATGGAAGCTGAGTGCCTACTCAGGACAAAAAGTTGTAAAACAAGTTGTTAATGAGGCAAGAAGTTTTCTCTTCTCTTTTTTAGCTTTCCTACCTCTCCAGAGCTTTCCTAGTTCTCAGTCTATGGCAGGGCGGTATCTCTCCCCCAACTCTATTTCCACTGACTGTGTGTTCCAGATTATGTTTTCCTATGCCCAGTAATTTGAAGTTGCAGAGTAACATCATTAATTAATAATTACCCATCTTAGAAGTTATTATCTAATACTTTCATAATTGATTAATCACAATATAAGTTCTACTGTGAAGTGGAAACAAAGTAGCTGCGCTTTGAAAGAACTCTCTGATTACATTTGTTTAAAACAAGACAGTCTTTGCTCGTATAAACTTTCTTGCTTATAAACTTGCATGACACACACACAAACATTCTTGCTCTGCATGATTCAGTGACTCTGAATTTTAGTAGTCCGTTTAGGTAGAACCACTATAGAGAAACTGATTTAAGAAGCAAAATAAAAGTCAGTGAACAGTGGTAGAACTCGAGGAATTATAGCTGGTACTTTGATTGAAGGATTTTCTCAGAAACATGCAATGTATCAAGACTGTATGCATTCAACCAAGAATGTAAACAAAGTCTACAAAACATCTCCAAAAATTAAAACACTTATCATAAAATAACCTTTAAAGTATTTGTGACTTTCGAAGAACACTGACAAAACATTAGCAACTTACTTAGAATTTACATTTACAGTTGTTAGAAGGCTTTACCTTGCAAGTAAATGCTATCAAGCTGTCCAATTAATTCCTTAAAGACCAAAGACTATCATTAATTGAAAGAAACAGTTAAAAGTAGATTCTTGCCTTCACTGGAAATGGAGCAGCCAAACAATAAAGGCCATATATTTAACCTCTAATCTGACAAAATGTCAATACGAAAAGGCTCTGTGTGACTCTTACTCCTCATTCAGTTTATTCACTGAAGTTATCCAGTAATTATTTTCACTTGATTTTTTTTTTTTTTTTAAACAAACACATTCTATAAGTATGCATTTAACTTGGGACTTGTGGAAGGGCTAAATAAAGTAGCAGGCATGTTGCCTGGTTGCACGTTGCAGAGGTGTGACATTTGGTATCCAAACTGTGATAATATGGAAAATAGGAAAGAGAGAATGGATTAGAAAGGATTAGGCACTGCAACCTAAACAGGGCACTATACATAATATAACTATACATTACAGGTATACTTTATATAATATCTGTAAATCCTTTTTTCTTGCCTTTCTGCCAGTTAGGAGTTTAAAAAAAATAATCTGTGCTTGAGGTGTTCTTAGAAAATAGATACGAATGAAATAAATACTAAGTCAAAAATGAAAAAGTAGGATGCCCTTACCTATGCACAAGTGATTATTTTGGGATGGCTGGTCAAGAATTATAGTATTTATTAAGTGTGGACACAAACTGCTGCGGTGTCCTGGTTTTAGGCCCAAATTGTAAGTTGTTCTGTATTGAGTAACAACACATGACAGCTTTAGTATGTTATCACATCAGTTTTGCTCTATAATGGAAACAGAAAAAGCACCAACATGAAAAAATCCTAGTATAAAAGTACTAACAATGAAATCCTAACTCTACGGAATGTATTTTCCAAGACAGAGGTAAATTTCTCCAAGAGAATATTATAACACCTTGCACGAACATTCGCATGCCTTGTTTTTTCTAGTAGGAAAGTCCAGAAAAAAAGGAATCTGCTCAGTGCAAACAGAGCAAACTTCATGCCCCACCACAGCCTCCTCCCCAGCACGCTGCCGATCCATCCCAAGGCCTATGAAACACTTCAGCCCCACTTCAGCTGTGACCTGGATAATACATTCTGTCAAATTACGCAATTTTCACAACCAATCGTACATCATGTATTTGGTAGTAATGTTTCCTACTGGAAATTAAAGTGGTCTGCAAACTCACAGTTAGTTACACAAATATTATAAAAAATGCATTTAACAGTTTTTCAGTCTGAGATTACATATCAGTAATGTGAAAGGTGAAATTATCAATCATTTCATTTTAATAACGAAAAGAGTGATGATTACAGACAACCAGAGGAGCACACCCTGCCTTGTAGGTTCTTAGGCCTACTAATATTCCGAGTTAAGAAACAGTTCATCGCACCTCTGAAAACTGCCAGACTTGCACTTCTGTACAGTAAGTTGTATTTTTTGAAGAAGGATATTTAAAAAATACCTGGGAGTCTTGCCCCCACCCCCAAGGTCCAGCTATTCCTCTATTATAACTAGACTTCCTCTTGCTAAACAGCAAACATAGGTTTCCATTTAAAATCTGTTCTCTTGCATAGAAAAGCAACCCCAAATTCTGTTAGGTAACAGGCTAAAGCAACAGCAAATGCTCTGGTCTTCTGCAAACCCATTTCCCCTGTCCCTATAACCCAGGCCAGGTGACTTCCTTGCTGTTAGGTCTGGCTACAGAATAAATTTCTTAACCCAGACAATCTTTTTCTAGGGGAAGAATCATCCCTACTGGATGAAGTAGAATAAGCCAGTAGAATAAGAAGCATTTGCTGCCAGACACGAGCAGTTCAAGGAGGTTCTGCTGGGAACAGAAAGGGCTGGGGTGTCTGGTAGCACTTAGCCCACACTCCTTAGCGCCTGAAAAGGCAGGACAGAAAGGAGAAAGAATGCAGAACAGGCAAATATTTTAGATACTTTTAGGCCAAGGGGAAAGTACATAAATATAATGCCTACCAAACACTTTCCTGTTCTCAAAAGCAGAAAAAACACTCTGGGGAGATACCTCAGAGAAAAACCCTGTTGCTGAAACCACAGGGAGGAGAAAGATGATGTTGGAGGAATACTTTGTAGATGCTGGCATTTAATGTCACAAACCAGGGTTCACAAATGTACATCAGATACCACAGCACAAGCCTTTAGTACTTCACATGGTCTAAAAGAGGTTTTGAGAAATATGACTGATTGTTGGGGGAAAAAAAAAAAAAAGAATACATTCTTAATAAAATTTCTATTTTAAAGAACATCCAGGGTATAAAATACAGATGTTGCACGTCCAATTGTTTCAATGCTTGAGTTTGTTTGTTTGTTTTTTTAAAACTTGTGTTTTGAGAACAAACAAAGAGAATGAAAGACAGATTGCTCTTACAAGCAGGACCACTTTCAGGTAGTTTCTTGTGCTGTTGTATTTCTTTATTCATTCAAGAATACGTGAATGACAAAATTATATATTGTAACTCATACTGGAAAGCCACACACAACCAGAAATAAGCTCTGGGCTTAACTAAATGTCCTCCTTTCAGCTGCTCTGCAGAACAAGTCTGCTATTAAATAACAGTGAGTTAAAAGACTTCCAGTGGGATTCACCTTTTTAAAAATCAGTCACCTAATCTCAGCTCTTTGCCGGTGGTTCATCTAGAGATAAAGAGAGAGAGGCACATCTGGAGACGGGGGGGCCAGTAATCTGTCCTCATCATTTAGGGATCTGGTCAAAAACATCCTTTGTCGGTGCTATTTCCACTGCCTAAAGAGAGACCTTAGACAACTATCTTAGACTAAACCAGTAATTTTGGACCGGTCACCTCAGGTGACATGTACTCATCCACAGCACCCTGACTAATGCTTCCTACAAGTGGCATTTGAGAGTGAGAATTGAGAATGAAAAGTCAAATACGAAACTTATTAAGGAGCATTCACAACGCAGCAAAATAAACTTGTGACTGATATTAAATGGTCATTTCAGAATTGGTGCAATAGGTAGTACCATCATGTTTTAATAAAGAAATAATTCATTTATAGGAAAAGCTAAACATTGTATGCATTGATGAAAAATGTTTATTTATAGATGTGATTATTATATTCCCATCAACTACAATCTCCAGGTAGCGGTACATAATTTAAATTGTGAAATAACACTATGTTATACTAAGCAATAACATTTATCAACTACATTGCTGATTTTTCGAGCCCAATTTAACACTCATTCATGCTTAGGTAAATGGATGATTCTTGCCTGACCAAAGGGTAATAGTTTCTGAGCTAACAACCTTCCCAGCAAGTACACACCTCTGCCAGCCTTTACATTATATCCCCAAGCAGAAGTTCAGCTATCAAAGTTGAAAATAAAAATTATAACATTAGTGTTGACACAAGCTATTTGTGGGTTAAGTGATGATGGCAGGTGAGAATTAATGGTGCTCAGCAATAGATTTATTTCCCAGAGAATCCCACTCACTGTAGAACAAGCTCTCATTGGCTTTATGAAATAAAAAGGCTTCCTCAACCGTGAGCCCACAGTAAGAGCATGGGCGACAAGCGTGCCAACAGAAATCAGCGATAGCAGAAACACCGTATTAGCTGGGTCTTGTCAAGCCTCCGGATTTAATGGCATCAGTGGGAATAATCAAAGGCTGTTAGCAGCCCACCAAGTTTTCCCTGTTCCCTGGAGAGGAACCAGCGTAAATCCAAGTCCATTTTCCAGAGGGGTTTCAAACGTTGCAGGCTCCCATCTTCCCTGACAGCACAGGGATGCTGAGCACTCAAGCACCCGCTCTGTCCTCCCCCACAAAACTGCCCTCCTCAGACACCCACCTGCCCTCCGAAATTGCCACTGCACAGCTCCTCCTGGAGATCCCGCCACTTTTGGGGCCCTCGGATCACCCCTCACACTACAGGAACATCGAGAAAACGAACTGCTTAATGTGTGTCATGATATCAGGTACTAACATGACAACCAGAACACAACAGTATAATTAACAGATTAAACAGGTTCGGCACAGAAATAATGTCTTCTTTTCCTAGCTATAAAGAGGTAGATTTTTTTTTATGAATAAAAAAAGAAATACATATCAATATAGCTAGAGAGATTTTGGGATCTAAATAATTATTTATTCAGACTGGGATATGAAAGTCCCAGCTTTCATAGATTTTCAGGGGGTCAGGTGGATTACTAAAAACCGCAGGGCAAACTATTGAAGAGATTAAGAGAACTCATATAAGTTTAATCAGGATTTGCCAGAGTAATGTTTGTTATATAAATAATTCAAGTTTGAGAAATACGCCACAAATTTGCATTCTGTTTCCCTGAAAGAAGACAACACAGCATTCGTGTCTCATACATCTTCCCTTGTTTCAGTACCGCTGTACGAATAACACCATAGGCCAACATTATGCATTTAGAAGAATAACCAAAACTAGTCATATTTCAAAGACAGAATTTTTTCCTCCTTTTGCACAGAGGTCCAACTCTTCTATGGAAGGCATTTAATTTTGTAAAGTTGAAGAACACTATATCACATTTCTGTAATAAGCAAAGCATTAAATTTATTCAAGATTTCCTCACAGAAAATAAATAGGTTTTAATTTCTCAAACATACATGAAATAAATGCAGTCTGATGGACTCTGTAGCAGCACAAACTATCAGTAACTATAATGATACAAATTATTCTACCAATCCTTTTCAATCATTCCAACCAAGAAGGATCTCTGATGAAGCATCAAAATTGTTATAAAGAACCACAACCTAATGAAGTTTTGAATGTAATTAGTAAATCAAATGAAACTGCACTGGAGACAGAACAGCCGTAATACAGGAAAGTAGTGATCTACAGATTCAATAAACTGCATTTGTCATTCTCAATTTGTTTTACCATTTGGATTTTAATTACAAATCAAGTACCTAATCTAAGCTGAAACCAGATAATTCAATTTATGCCAGGTATGTGTTTCCAGAAAGTAATCAATCTAACATTTTAAAGAGGAAGAAAAAAGTTTTCTTTTAGTTTGTTATGATTAATTTGTTTAAATATGAGAAAATAAATATGAACAAGATAAAATAGCTGTATGGAGCTGTACATATAATGAGAGCTACTTAATATAAGAAACATTTGATTTAGAATTTAAGAACTAAAAAGCATTGATAATATTGATTTTTTTTCTTGTTCCCTGACAGATAACGAATTAATCAGAGAAGACATGCTACAGGCACACAATCTTACCATATCACATGCAGTAAAGATCAGTAATTGAAAATAAAAAACCCACCACGTTGTTGAAGGCTACAATAGTCAAGTAGTGCAGGATGAATAAATTCTTGTAGTAGTAGAATATCAGGATACAGCAATTATTTTCTGTTTTCTCAGATACTCAGGCTACTGATATCCTGACAAGAGATCAATTCACTACCCAAACAGTCTCAAGGTATTAATTTGTCTAACCCTAAACCAGATGCTCTGTCAAATAAGGTAATTTCTAAAACTATGCCATGTTATAGCTGGCATGCTTTCCCCACAGCACGTGCTTCTTTGCTTATTGTTGCTCTAAGACACTAACTCTTGTCATGATACTTCAAGAAATCTGACTGGTGTCACCGAGTATCAAAGAGTCAAAGCCAGATCAGAAATCTTGCTGCAGGACAAAGTTCATCCTTGTTATAAATTTCTGCTGAAAAAAGAATGATCCTACAACGGTTCAATGGCATCGGCATGGAGGTGCTGGGTTTAATATCATAGCTTGCTTATTTCTGGGGAATTAAAATAGCTGTGTCTCTACTAAGTTGCTTAGATGTATCTCTTTTATACTGGATTGCTCCTGATCTGAAATCTAAGAAGCTCTATAGTTATTTAAAGTCATATTTCAACCCAGTGGTGTTCTCTGTTTCTTCATGTCATATTGACTGCCTCCAGACCTGCCTAGTATTATTTTGCTTTTGGACAGAATCCACATCACATATTAAAGAAAATACGTTTTGATCTAATCAGTCCAATTTGTACCTCCTGGGACAGGTAGGTTGCCTTGAGCACACTTTCTGAGTTACATTTTCAGATCAGAGAGAAAGAAAGAAGAAATTACATTTATTTCTTATTTTTACAAAATGCTTTAGGAAACTAGATATATGTGTGTGCATAAACACACATATATAATGTTATCTAAAGAAATCTGATACAATAATTACGTGACTTAATCTACGCAAGCATTCCTCAGACCCATTCGGCCAAATCAAGAAGTGAACTAACTTAGTTTATCATAAAGCAACACAACCCATTTTTTACTGTGTCCAAATCCGATTTTAACCAGGTCTCCCCATCAGGAAGCAGTGCACCCTCCAGACCTGAGGGCATCTTCATGTGGTGCTCTGAAGCTAAAATCACAACAGCCTTACAGGAAAGCATGACACTTCTCTGAGGCATGGGAGCAAATTAGAGCATATCATTTGAACAACTGCATTATAAAGCTATTGAAGTTAACAAGGATATATATTACTTCTTGGCTAACTTACATTACAATATTATTTGCTCGCTTATAGAAACCCAAAATTCCAAACTGCTAACATCTGCACTTCCATCTTCTCAGCCACTAACATAAAACAATCAACTGCTTGGACATTGGGCACCTTCAATTCAAGTACCTGGCTGGAATGTCTCGATCTTGAAAATGTAATGATTCAAAATTAGCTTACACTTCATTCTTTTTCCAGCATTGGACATCACAATAGCTGCTTTTTAATTTGAACTTTTACAAGCTGTGCCAAGAAAGCACACAGCAGTTGTCATCAATAATTTGTCTGAAATACATATTGCTTCATCTCCTTGTTGGACTTGACAGACCACATGGAAGATCTACATGATAATGATGAGAAATGCAGCAATCTCATTTAGTATAATTTTTATTCCAATAATGATATATAGTTCATAAAGATGACAAATAGCTTTTATATACTGATTCAGCACCAACAACCTAATATTATAACCTTGTTGTCACACTGATGTGTTGGATAAACAGATTTCCAAAATATCTATGATATATCAACCACTACATAAGCACTTATTTCTCTTCATACTTTATATTCAACTCAATTCACTTTTATACAAATTATAACCATTTATACCCCGCATTTTTAAACACTAGCCTGACATAAGCCTGTTTTCTTATACAACAAAAAGTTTTTTTAAAAAAAACTCAACTGTTGACGCACAAGTTATAATTCCATTAAGTGTTAACCACAAGTATACTATTAATTTTTCACATTAATTGCTTCCATGTTGTTAATTTGTGCATTCTTGCAAAAAAACCCTAAAACCACCAACAACAAAAGAAATCAAACAAGAAAAAACCCTAAAGTCTCAATGTTCTAGGTTACTGCTCTATACTTAGACAGCATTTATCAGGCAGAATTTGGACTTCTAGAGTCTCACAAAACTCAGCTTTGAGTAAACAAAACTCAGGACAGAATTCAGCTCCGATTCAAGGGATGCAGTGATATTCCTCACCCACAGGTGAGCTTTACTTTGTTCTCCATGACCATCCTATTTCTGATGCACCTTTCTGAAAAGTAATACTAGGAAATTGGTTTGCAAACAGTACTTGTACCGATTGTAGATCTGATTTAGAGGATAGGTGACTTTTAGCCATGCAGACCCTAGGCAGTGAAGTATAAAAAAGAAAGAAAATAGACTGTTTCTAGAGTAAGGGCTGCAGTGTGCAGTGACAGCGAAATGACTGCTTGTACTGGGGCGTGACGGGATGTTTAATGTGTCTGGGTAGCCGCTAATTCAACATAACTCTCACAGAGGTAAAACTGAGCCACACTCACTGATGTAAGATGAAAGCTTTCCTGGTGAGAGACAATGCTCTGAAGTGAATTCTTTCTATAGACAACACTACCCAAACCCAAGAAATGCTTAGTGAATATATCTATGTACTCGTATTTCAGGACCTCCTGTGGTCAACACACTCAGGTCACAGAGGAGGGCCTGAAACGTGACTGACCATTTCTGCTTCGGCAGTCAAATCAGCTCCTGAAGGCCCAACAGAAACGAAGCTATCGCCGAGCCGCTCCGTGCCACCTCCGTACACAGGCCCCGTCTTTCAGTCTTTTCCCACCAGCAGCAGCAGCACGGAGGTGAACCAGCATCCTGCTACCGTAACACCAGTGAATCACACTCGCCTTAGTAACAGATGGGGTGTAAGTACTTCAACAGCAACCTCAAGTAGCTCTTAATTCGGTCAGAACATTTTTTAGCTATTCTCACGTACAAACAAACAAACACACTGACTCTGTGAACAAAAGAGGCCACTGGGACAATAGAGTCTCAGCTGTTGTCGATAATATATCGGAGACCATCTCGTACTGCTCCACAGCGCCTTCGATCAAGCCCCATTTGTGCATCAAAAGCACCATACCGCTTTTAGTTTTGCTGCATTTCTAGAGGAACCCTAGAGATCTTGGTGAATTTAATGAGTACATTTCAAGGATGTTTGAGTATCTAATTCCCTAAATTGCTTCAGCAATCCTAGCCTTAATTCCAAATGAAATCTTTTAAGTTACAAGAACCTACAATACTGCTTGGTAAATTGTTCCAACGTGTATTTATTTCTACTTAAAATATGCATTTTGATTCCATTTCTAGGTTTAACTTCCACATATTGCATCTTTTTTGTCATCACCTGTGAGTCTCAGAAGTTCAGTATTTTGTTGCCTTCCACAGTGAGAAAATAATTTTCTGACTCGCCCCTGAACACTGAACCAAACAGGTCACGATTTTTAGTCTCATTTGAACCAATCTTCTGGCTTCTCTCAAAGACTCTCCAGTTTTCAACAACTTTTTAGAATGTGAGTACCTTAATGAAGCATGTCCTGGAGTGGCCATATTTGGAATAGAAAGGTGACCCTCTCATATTCGGAAGCCCAAGCAGTGCATTACCCTGCCACCTGCAGAATCCTGTTACAGCTGGTAACATAGCATGCCCTCAAAAACCTTTTCAGAATTTTGATTTATGGGATCACATCCCTATTTTGTACTCCTTTATTCTTGTACTGCCTAATTCTTAACCACAATATGTGTCTACATTCATACTGCTATAGGACATACAGAATGATACTTTACATATAAACTCACCCAAAACATTTAAGCAACTCATCGTCCTTGGTATGTATCACTTCACCAATTTTTGAACTATTTCCAGACTTTACTTTTGATGATTTTATGTTTTCTTCCCCTGCTTGAACTTGTCCTGATTTCCAGAATTTGCAAGATCTGAATTTTAGTTGTTGAAAGAACTTCCTAGCCAGCTCATAAAACCCAGGTGCAAATTGTTTCATTGTGCTCATCTTGTAACACTGAAATATTTCTTCCCACTTTTAAAATAAAAACAGTAAGACGAGTTTTGGCAGGAAATTTCTAGCCTACTTAAACTTCATCAATGTGCTCAGATAAATTCATGCTTTAAGAGCAAAGGCAATTCAGCAAGCTTCAATAATATACATGATTATATGTTTTGTTCTTATTAATGATACTTTGTTAAACCCTTTTCCTTGTTTTTTTTAATTTGGTCTCAGAACACAGACACTGCATGCAACGAGGACTGTGGTCCAACCTACTGTGACCCACTGCTATCCCACCCCTTCCCCAAATCATTAGCCAGCTTTTTAAACTACGCCCATGGCACAAAGAAAGAAGCTAAAAGAGCTGGCAGGAAAGGGCAACAAAACAAAAGGTAAGTAGAAACTATACAAGACAAATAAAACAGATGGCAGAAACAGCTTAAAATAATAACCATATGGCAGAGAGAGTTTCATATAAAATAAGGCTTTCAGAAGAACATCAGTTTGTATTACCCAATGAGTTGGAAGAGGTTACTAACGTACCTCGGCCAGACTTTCGCTATCCAGTAAGGACAAATTTATCTTTTTATTTTGCACAGTGCAGGTTCCATCCCTGCAACACTGAACTAAAAAGATTAGCTGAATTAGATTTTTTTTATGATGTTATTGCTTTAGTAGTTATAATCATAAAAAAATATAAAGACAGACCACATAAGGACAGATGTGCTTCCTATACTCTTTCCAGTGTGAGGATACGCGTGGAGCCCCTGATTCCATGAAGCCATCAGGAGGCGGTGAGATATTTATCATTGTGCTTATGTCTGCTTGCGACGTGCAACACAAACCTAAGCAAGCCACCTCTCCCTGCAACAGCAACCTAAAACCAGTGCCAGTTCCATAGATCAGTTTGTTTCTAAGATAGGTGAATTATTTCAGGGATATGATTTTATACCTTGGAAGTAAATAGGATTTCCCACTGTGTTCAATTTGACCTTTATACTGGAAGAGAATGATGGGAATAGAAGAAATATTCCCTTTCTCAGAGTTAATGGTGTTATTACTTTTGACGCACTCTGCAAGCTTCTCACAGGCATCCACTTTCAATAGTCTGCACTTACCAAAATAGCCATGCTGGGTGAATTCAGAGGCCCACTGAGCCACTGTCTTAAATAACAGTGGAAGCAGATGCCTAAAGAGTACAGAAAAGCATAAAAAGGTTGAATAATTCTTGTATTTCCTGAGCTAGAGAGGACCTCTTCTGAGGCTTGAGAGATCTTACAAGAGTATAATCTGACCTCTAACACTATGTCCCTGGGCCTCAGGCCTGCCACTCGACAGTCCCACGCTCACAGGCAGGTCTATTTTGGCTGTGACTTTCACTGTAAGAAAAGAAAGTCAGAAGGAAAGGCATTTTAAAATTAAAGGACCATTTAGCATTCCATAGGATTATATATAAAACAGGAAGAAAAAGTGTAATAAGTAGTAAAGGACTAGATTCTTAAATATTTAGCCTCATTTCCTTGCCTATCTTCTACAGTTTCATACTTATCAAGGCAACGGGAGGTGGGCTGGGAAGCAGGCAATGCTGCCTTGAGGTTACTATCTCTCTCTTTTCCTGAGCCTGTTCCTCCGAGTTTACCACCCTGTTTACTTTCTTATTTAAATAAAATGAAATAAAAATTAAATAATTATTTAAAATAAGTAA
>NW_009599878.1:29975-56547 GCF_000690535.1 Cariama cristata | reverse complement strand
GGGGGTGGTGGTGATGGCCTGTCAGGCTTTTAGTGTAGGCACCAGCATCCCCGGAGAGGGGACTTCCCCTTCCTCCCCAGGGTGCCTGTGGGCATCTGTCACTCCAGCGTGGGGGTGATGAAGGCGAAGAGCAGGTAGTTTTTGAATTATGTGTCACTGCAGGCTTTGAATTTACAGGAAGCGGTTGTCAGCTGTGCTTAAAAAGAAGCAGCATTTCTATGGGCTTCTTTTCCTTTAGCGTTAGGGGACTGCAGCTGTGTGGTCGATACGGCCCTGTGATTTAGCACTGCCACAAGGAAATGGGTGCAGAGGATGGGATAAATAAAAACATGGCAGTTAGGTCCCAGCTGAGCGTATTGCAGAGCTGTAGGGAGCAAAGAGCCTGAGGCTAGGGATGTAGGGATACAAATTAAGAAAATAATTGCAAATATCACCAAGCTGGGCTGATGTCAGGAAGCAGAGGCTTCCTCTCTGCCCCCTCCTCCGGCAGTGCTGCATGAGCCACCTAGGCACATGGCTGAGCACCTGCTGAAGGCATCCCTACAATATTTTGGGGAAGCATCAGTGTTAGCAGACCTGATTTGCAGTGGTCTCGGGGCTTGTCCTGGCGGGAGGAAAGCACCACCTCCCTTTGGGCTTCTGGCTGTGCCTGGGGAGACCTCATCTTCTGTGTGTGGGTGACCCATCCTGCCCTGCTCAAGACACGCTCACCGATGCCCACTTCTCTGTTGGATAAAACCCGAGACAGCACCTCATATTTTCCACATCTCCTTCCATGGTTTAGGTCTTTTGCTTTTCCGCCCAGAGGTTCTCGCGAGGAGCTGAAGGCTTCGCACAGCCTGCAGCTTTCTGCACCTTCTGGCCTCCACGTACGTGGCTCTCCCTTTTCCCGAGGCCCTTTATTTTCCTTTTCCCGGAGGATTTGTAAGTCCTGGCGCCAGGCGTGCGTGCCTGGGTAAGGCCTTCTCTGTCTCGCTGTGCCTGTTATATTTAGAAACCCAAGATAAGCACAAGAGTGTGCGCTGGCTGAGGAGCAGCAGCAGAAGGGCTCTGTGAGGAAGGCACGGTGGGAGCACGCAGGCACAGGGGAAACTGTGGTGTTCCCGGGGGTTATTTATTGCAGGCTGGTTTGGCACCATGAGGCTGCTATTGTCTGACAGCATGGGAAATCTTTTGGCCAGGGAGCTGTAACGTGTTCTTATGGATCAATCTGGTTTTGTCTGAAAAAGAAAATTAAAAAAAATAATAAAATCCCATTAAAAAAAAAAAGCAGGCTACTGGTTTTGGAGGATGTAAGACAACTTTTCCTGTTTATATCCTTTTGGAACAGATATTGAGCCTCCTCACTTTTGACTGCCCTGTAGGGAGGGTTTCTGCAGCAGTCAGAGGCTCTGCCCCACTGCTCTGCTGCCCCACAGCCGCTGGGAGCCGGTGGGCTCCGCTCCCTGGTTCCCCGTGGGACAAAGGGGTTTTGGCTCCATTTCAGCGTGCTGCTTGTGAGGTTTGTGCTCCATCTCGGCGTGCCGCTCATAGGAATACGTGCCTGCATGGCTTCGTTGCAGGTCCCTCCCTCTCCTCGCTGCTTCCGGAGGAGCAGCACTTTCTGCTGGTACGTGCTTGCGGCCGGGGGCTGCCGACCAAGGCGTTGCCCCCACTTGCCACTCTGCCCCACAGGGCTACTGGCCGCGGTGGCTGCTCCTCTGCCTCGCTGGTCCGTGGCAGCGATCGGCTCGGCATTTGGCGGCACAGATGGCAGGTCACCTTGAGGATGCTGCTGTGGGTCACAGGAGGGGTGTGAAAGGGTTAAAAGTATCGATGAGGTGAATTTGGGAATGGATTTGTTACTGGGTTTCCATGGCATGAAGGCTGGACATCCTTCTTCCCTTGTGACCCCTTTTCCTTCTTTTTTTGGGATTCCCATCCCTGCATGGCGCTAATGGTCAGTGCCGCCTTTCTGTGGTGGGAACCCCGCCGACGGGCAGAGATGGGGCTGGGTGGCTTCAGGCCCCGGGGATACCCTGGGTCCCAGAACTAGTGCTTCTGTATGGGTTTTGCTGGATTTTATACACCCCCTTGCGTTTGAGAGTAATTTTTTTCAAATTTGCAGTTTCTGGAACATTTTTTAAGATGAGTCGTGGCAAGCAGGAGGAATAGGCAGGGGGGGTGTGGGGTGGCAAAGGGGTGGGGTTTTTTTTCTGGCAGCCCTGTGGCCCGGCAGCCCCTGCGAGGGGGCATTTTCGGATAAAACCACATGTACAGGCCCTTGCACGTGACCCTACTGTGCAGAAGCAAGCTGGCAATATATGATGCCCTGTACCTTATAAACACACTTGTGGTTTTACTCCAAGCAGGATAAATTATCCAGATGTTTTTGAAAACATCTGTTCCCTGAGTGTTTGTGATCCTCTGGGGCAGCAGCAGGAGCTCAACAACCTGGCTGTGACAGAGGATTTTGCACAACCCCAACTGAGGCCTCGATTTCTCTAAAAGGCTGACTCCCATCCTCAGGGATACGGGTGTCACGGAGCAACCCTGGCATCTGTGCCACCGGCCTGTGCGCAGGAGAGCTTTTGTAAAACTGCCTTTGAGTACCTTGTTTCCAACAGGTTTGTACCTGCAGTAGCTGGCCCCAGCACAGGGAGCCTCTAGTTGTTGCCTGGTTTCTGTCTGTCAGGGGAACAATACCTTTTTGTCGGATTACCTGACGAGAGAAGGAGGAAAGCTCGCTCGCAATCCGAGAGCGACATTTAAATGTTGCTTAACCTTGAAAAGAAGGTGATGGAATGGCGCGTAAAATGTAGCAACTGACATGAAAAAAAGCCCTGTAGTGGTGACCTGCCAGTATAAAGGCTTTTTAGGAACCAATCTGATAAATTGTAAGTTAGTACAAACAGTTTCAGGATGTCTTAAACTACTTGTTTTAACATGCCTTGGCTCCTGATGAATCTTTGTGATGCTGAAAGGAGTATGGAGGATGATAAGCTCTGCAGAAAAATGTTTGCATGGTGAAGGGTTTTCGTGCAAAGGTCGTGTCAATAAAATGGGTGCTAAGGATTTCTGAGATGGTTGTGGGAGTGCTCTCTTCTTGGATACCATTGACTGTTGTCACTGGGGAATGAGGCATTTAAGGAAGGGCCCTTAGTGCTGCCTGTTTCGTTATGCACTTATAATTATTCACAACTTCCTGTGGAGGCTGCTGTGATGGCTGGATTTTCAGAAACTTCTTTCCCCCAAGTACAAAAAGCATCTTTCCTACATGACCAAGAAAAATTACATGCGTATGGTTCAGATTATGAAATCCTTTTAAAAAAAAAATTGCTCACAGATTCTCTCTGGCTGTTTGGGTTTTTTTTAAAGAAAAAGGAGGAAAAAAAAAAAAGTGATGGAGCTCTTGGAGGACTCCCATAGTGGCACTCTGGGAAGATGCCCTTCCTGAGGGAGTGGCTCTGAGGTGGCAGCTAAATAGAGGAGTGTTTTCTGCTCCTTGCCCACACAACTGCCTGCCTGAAATTGCTCCTGCTCTCCGCCATCCCCTGGGAAGGGCTGGCACCCACCTCCCACGGGGCCACAGCCACGGGAGCCTCAGTGAGGCTGTGGGTCTGGCTGGGTGCTGCCGGCGGCTCCTGTCTCTGTCCCTGCCGGCCCCTCCACTGCTTCCCTTCAGATAAGGCTGAGATTTGCTTTCTGATCGGCTTTTATTGCAGGCAGAGCAGGGAGTTATTAAACCTCCATCCCGTCATCCAACCTCCACCTACCCCATCCCCTCCCCCCTTTTATTTATGAGTATTTGCTGAGGGTTTTCCCTCGGAGGGCTGCAGTCCCTCCTTTGCTGCCAGTGCAAGAAAGCAGTGCTTTTTCCCTTGCAGCTGCACTGCCGGAATGGCTAACTCTTCTCCTGCCTAGGCGAAAAAAACCTGCTACTTTCTTTTTTTTCTTTCTTTCTTTTTTTTTTTAAACTGTAACACACAGGAATGATTTAGCTTCAAACCGAGGTTTAGTCCCCATCTCCCCCGCCTCCCCACCCCGTGAGTCTCAGCGGTGAAGATGGCCTCGATGCGACGCAACGCGATGCACCGCGATGCAACGAGAGGCGATGCTCCCTGCACGCAAGAGGGTCCAGCCCAATTATGTAAGGGCGCTGACGGCGCTCGTTGGGTTTTCATAGGAGGAAAAAGAGCCCTCCCTCCCGTTTTCCCTCGCTGCTGAGGGCAGCGTAGGGGCAGAGGTGGGGAGAACGGATTTATCTGGCCCTGACCGTGCAAATGCCAAAACCTGTGTTCACAACAGGGCTTTCGGTGGGGGGGCACCCTTCAGCCCTCTTTTTGGGAGGAGGATGCAGCAGTGGGGCTTTGTAGAGGGATATTTTAATTGCACAGTGAAGTTTGACTGTGTGAATGATGTGTTAGTGTAGCTCTCCCTAGGAGATTTGGGGAATCAGTTCTCTGGGCAGCAGTGTGGGGTGCTGAAAGCTCAGCCTTAATAAGAGGGTTTTGTTTCCCTCCTCCTTTAAAAGGGAATAACCTCATGCTCTGCCATCATGGCTTGACACTCTCTGCTAAAAAAAAAACCACTATAGCAGGGTTTGCTGCAGGGGAGAGACCTTCCTGCTCAGCCTGGCACCAGCCTCTGCATCCATCCCCACAGCATTTGAAGCTGCAGAGAGGGTGAATCCCATCCAGGTTTTTGTCCTTGGAGTGAAATGACACGAGTGGCTGGCTGTGGTTGTCACTGTGAGGGGGCTGTCAGCCCATCGGGATGGCGCAGGACACAGCCGGGATGTGGGGATGCTGCCCTGGGGCCTTTGTTGCAGAGAACCTGGGCTCAGCTCTTCTGCCATTTCACTATACGCCTGCACCATCACCTCGCCGTTCGTGGAGCAAATGTGTGATATCATTTTGCATTGTTGCACTGTACCTTCCCCTTAGCATCTTATTTGATGACTGTTTCGCTCTTCCTCTGCAAGCGATGGCACTGAACACTTCAGAGCTTCTGCAGCCCCTGGCTCTGGCCCCCGTGGTTCAGGCTTGCCTGACCCCCAGCCCCATGGTTCAGGATCAGACCCGGGCTGTGCCCGGCAGTGCCGTCCGTGCCTTCCTTCTCTGTGCAAATGCTTGGTCACGATGGGAGGGTGTCTGGCTCGGGGAGATAAACTGTCTTTGGTGCAGACGTCGAGTACGTGCGGCAGAAGTACCTTCTGCAGGAGCAATTAAATTGGAGCTGGTTTTACGGTCAGTTTAGGGTTTAATCACTTTTTGATTGTCTGTATTTCCTTTGCAAATGGCATTATTCATCGCTTCCTGTCTCAAAGTCCCCGGTATATGGAGCACTCGCATGCAGACATTTCACACGGGGTGTTTTATTGTGGCATTGGTCCTGTAAGACATAATGCCAGCTGAGAGATGAGATGAGATGAGTTGCTCTCAAGGCTTCCAGAGCTGCAGCAAAGGAGAGACAGGCAGCCTTGGCACAGAGATGGCCTGGGGTTTGAAATGAAGTGGCTTTTCCAGTTTTGCTGAGGACAGAAAACTTGGGCAGGGTTTTATTTTCTTGGTCCTGCTAAGCTGCAAGCAAAAGTGATCCCAAAGGTGTGGCTTCGATCTGAGCTGTTGACAGAACCAAATTTCCAAGGCAGATAATGAAACAAGGCAAGAATAGACTGGCAGTTGAGGTAAAAGGGGTGGGACATGTGCGTTTAGCAAGAACCCCCCAAGGCCAAGTTGTATTTTTGAGGCATCAAAGTGTCTCTCACTCTTCCTGATGCTGAAGATGGGTGTAATGTTCTGGAAAGCAATATTGGAAAACTGGAAGCACCTCCTTTCTCCAGGGAGGTAAAGAAAGTTCCTGTCTTGGGGAAGCCACAAGGGAGAAGTCAACAAATTTTAATTTGATGTTTTGTCTTGAGGAGGAAGATGCTACCTGCCCACAGCAATTTCTGCCTCTCCTCACCCTCTGGCTGTGATAGCTTTGGAGTAGGGTAGGGAAAATGGTGCACTACGCAGAAATAATTTCTCAGCCTGGGACGTAGCCCTGAAACCGCTGTGGCAAGTCCTTCGCAATGAAAAGCTTTAAATACAAAGCACCTCTGTGGACTGCAGCAACACCCACGTCACCCCAACTGGCACAAGGTGCCAAAAGAGGGATTTTTAGCTTCAGCCGTTCAGCTCATGGACAGTCAGGAGAGCTGAAAAGTGGTGCGAGGCTGTGGGCGAACGGTTTCGTGTGGAAAAGAGGAGGCAGAGTGATGTGGGACAGTCACAGATCCCACAGATGAAGGCAGTAGGATGGGGTGGGCTTCAGTTCACGTAGGTCCTAGCACTTGCACATTTTCCTTGACTAAGTCAAAAGACAAGGCACAAAGTGTGTGGCTCTGTGGCTTAGCCAGAGCCCTAGGGCCAAGCTGGGGCTATACACTATTCTTGTAATTAAAGAGGGGCATATAGACCCGCTTGGGCACCTCAGGGCAGTCTTTCACTCCATGATGGTGTTTGTCTCTTTCCCCAGATTGATAAATACCTTTACGCCATGCGGCTCTCTGATGAAACGCTGATAGACATTATGGCTCGCTTCAGGAGAGAGATGAAGAACGGCCTCTCCAGAGATTTTAACCCAACGGCTGCAGTGAAGATGCTTCCTACATTTGTGAGGTCCATTCCTGATGGTTCAGGTAAGGAGCTGAGCATTTGTTTTCCGTATTAAACATGGTGTGCTTTGTGGGAAGCCTGTTAGAAATACACCAATGTGCTACCAAGAGCAAGAGCAATTTGCTTTCTGGCAAGCCTAGACAACGTTTCGAAGACAGCCTCCCCTCTGTGTGCAGGTCTGTTCCCACAGATGCTGGAGGATTTTGTGATTCTTCTGTCAAACCCATTTTGATGCTGGTGGAAGAGCCCTTCCTAGCAATCCGTCCGCTAACAGTCAATACATTTACGCTGAGATTTGTCTGCTAATAATCAGTACTTCACATAGGAAGATTTTTGATTTATGCAATTCACACTCATCTGATCTAGGGTCTTAACAAATACAGTGGCTTTTAGTCATTTGCTCTTTGACTCAACATCTCTTATCCTCCTTATTTTTTCTCCAGTGGAAGTGCGAACGCTTACATGCTGAATTTGAGTTTCCTGGCATTCGTTTTGCTTTTTGTAGCTACCTCTTGCAGACTGTCTTAGGGGAAAACTTGCAGAACTTGAGGAAGCTGCAGTGTGTGGCTCCAGAGCTGCTGCTCTGGTATACTGAGCTTTTCCCATCCAGACATAGGACTCGGTTTTTCTGTGCTCACTCTACCTGATGAAAGTGGCACAAAGAGCTATCAGAAGCCAAAAAGATGTTTTGTTGGTATTTGAGACCAAGATTGCCCCTATAACTTTATTGTTTGTAAAAAATAAAGTACTATATATAGAATATAAATATATTTATAAACAGTATATAATAGTGTTTGTTGTTTAGTGGTAACACTGGATTTCCTTCTCGTGCAGCACGAGTTGGTTAACTGTAGTTTGATGTCTACCACAAATTATGTCCCTGTGTGCAGAAATTGTACAGTCGCAAGAACTGCATAACACGGTTACCTGGTTTGAGGCTTTTTCTGAGTTAAAATCAAGAATTTATTGGGTGGAAGAACATGAAGCCCGGTGCTTTGTGGCAGGGGGGAAACCTTGTTAGTTCTGCTTTGCTGTTGTGCCACCTTAAACTTTTTAGTTAAAATGTAATTCTCTGTAAAAAAAAAAAAACAAAACCAAAAAACCCAAAGGGAGAACAAACTTGAATCCTGCGCTTCCCTTAATTTAGCGCTGCGGGCTGTTATGTCGAAATGTTGTGTTGAAATTCGCAGCCTGTTGAGAAAGCCAGAAGCTGGTGTACACAGCTGGGTCACGGGCAGGGATTGCTCTAAGGGTTTGCAGGTGAGGTGACATGAGGGCTTTTGTGTGGAATCCAGCATTTTTACCAACTTTGAAATCCCTGTTTTTTTCGTTCATGCGTGTTTGAGTTCAGTTGAGTACAGACCTGTTCCCAGTACCCTGTTCTGTCAGGCACTGCAGGTTAGCAAATCTGAGCTGCTTGCAGGGAGTCAAATAATTTTGCACGTTGTTCCATGGTACAAACTAGGGAGACTCTGAGAGGCCGTATGGTACAGGGGAAATCTGTGCCGGGCCAGGAGAGGTGCGAGAGATTGATGAATGCTGCTGGGACCGAGCATGAGCTAGAGCAGCGGGTAGCCCTGGTTGAGCATAAGCATGTCTGTATGTCAAGGCATTCATTTCAGATCATGTATTACACACCTACTTAAAAAAGCAACCTCATGCGTTGTGTACAGGGTGCTCAGTTCTTGATCCTGTGCCCATTTGGCTCCCGCTGGCCTCTCTGGGACAGGCATGCTATGGGCAGTGTCTTTGCAGCATGGATTAGAGCAAGGCAGTGCTTTGCCCCAGACGATTTCTGTATAACACGATAGTAACCTGTATATGCAGGTTGCGAGTGTCTCTTTGGATAGCTTTTAGAAATGCAGGCAGAACCATTCCATTATTTCCCAGAAAGGGCATGTTCTGGTCCCAGGTATGAGCAATATTTGCTGTGGGTGGGTGTCATGGCATTTCTTTCCCTGACTCAGCTGCATGTGCCTGCCACATCTGCCTCGGCCGTCGCACAGATGCAGCCAGGACAGACGCGGAGCCCCCTTCCCTCTTCTTCCGAAAGGTTCTGGGTGGCCGTCACCGATGTGTCCGTGTTGCTGTGCCCAAAGTGTGGGTTCGGCTCCCGGCTGACAGCAATTTCTGCCTTCAGCTGTCCCTCCATGAAAGCCAGAGGCTGTAAGCCTGCCCTTTTCTCTGGCCTGTCTCTAATTACTGCCTTGTAAGCTCTTTCCTCTCAGTCTGATTATTATTATGAGAGCTGACTATTCAGAAAAATACTGTTGTTTAGTTTCAGATCTGAGCTTGTGTACTTTATTAACAGGGAGCTTTTGAGTAATAATTTTGGAGACTCTGGAGGCGTTGGTGTTAGCAGGGTTCTTTGCTTCATTCAGAGTTGCTTAATTTACGGAAGCCACAAGGTTTTTTGTCCAGAGTGCCCAGAACGGTATCGCAAGCTAATTCAAAATGCTTTCAAAGGATCTTCCTAAATTAATTTACAGCAGGTTTGATTGCACCTCGGTGCTATAAAGCATAGATTAAATGCTGCTACTTGGGTTTAATTCCTGAAGTATACTGAAAGAAAACTGCTACTTTGCATACAGAAAGCTTTACACTAGTTCAGAGTTCTTTTTTTAACTGAAAAGGATAATTCTTAATAAATTTTACCTTGCGATGAGCTTGATGGTGCTGGAGATCGAACACACTAATCTGTTAATTTACTGCCAGGGAAGATATTTCTTAGGTGCAGTATTTGAGGTATGCACTACGGTGCGTTTAGGCTTGAAAAACGGCCATCTGGTCCAGTGTTGATTTTTCCATTATTTATTGGAGGTAATGGCTTACATGCAACAAATGATACTCATATGATAAAGCTTATTTGGGTATTTGGCTTAATGAGACACTTAGGGTAAATGTTTGACTTCCACTCCTGTTGCGGTGAAGGGGGTTATGAGTTACTGAATTTGTGATGCTGAACCCGATAAAGGGAACTGCATCGACAGTTTGGATATGTTCACATTTTAAATGACATTCCTACTGGAGCAAAGCAGGTTTAAAGCCATGCTGTCCAGAAACAGGTAGGGAAGTGCTACAAGATCTGTATTTTGGCAAAGTCTTGAGCAGCAAGAAGGAAAAGTTACATTGCAATGTGATAAAATTAAGAGGTTTATTAGGAGTTGTGGGCTCCCATGTCGTTTTGCTATGTTTTTCTGTATGGAGCTTAATGCTCTTTGTGGTTTCTCGCGGGACAGTGTTTTGTTTCTGTATTACACTGCAACCTTGGAAAACCATAAAGGCTTTTGCAGTGTCTTTGCCTCTCTTAGGCTGTTCCTGCTAGAGGTCCTGCCCTGAGGGATGCCTCGTCCAGCTCATTGGCTTTGCTGAGCAGGATGGGGCTCCTGGAGGTGCATGAGGCGATGAGGAGGAGCAGCTCACTAAGCCAGACTTTAGGAGTTTTGATCTGAGATTGGGCAGAGTAATCTCAGAGGCAAGTCTGGGTCTGGAAACCCCTGGATAAATTGCATACCGGATACTTTGGTGACAGTGTGGTGGGACCAGAAGGCCCTGAGAGCTAAGTCAAAGTTTGAGGTAACATGTCAAAAGGTACCGGTCTTCCCAACTGCTAGAGGTCTTTCCACATGGAGTTTAGGTAGAAATGGGAAGATGGTCGTGTTGGGAATGGCCTCCCCAAAGTTGTAGTTTAAAGTTGGAAGGCAGAATAAAAAGAGGCCAAAGAACGCTGCGGGATGGCACTGGCAATATGCATCAGCGGTGCAGGTTGTGAGGGAGGCAGCTCGTCCTGCCATGGCGTGGGATGCTTCTGACACCGCAGAAAAGTACAAATTGATGAGGAACCCAGGATGAGAAAGCACCATGTGCCTCTGCTTCATCGCCCTCCGAGCAGCCTCTGTGAGCCCAGGGATGCTGTACACAGACATGAATGCTTGCAAAGAGCCTTGGTGATTAACTGCAGCCTGGACACGCACTCCTGTGTGATAAGTTGTGCACACTGCTTCCCTAAATATTATCTTTTCGCAGTCTTTAACGATCGCTGTCTGTGTTTGCTCCCACTTTGATAAGGCGAGATAGCACAAGCAGTTCAGTCAAATGTATTTGCCTTGCTCTCCTGGGGGTGCTGAAAGCGTCATCCCTCAGATAGTCAGACCACATGTCTCTCTTGCCTGAATTACACCCTCTGTGGAGGTGGGGGGGCGGATAGTAGATTTGGCTTCAGACCTCTGTGGTGGAGAGGGATTTGGATTTCAGAGGGAGATGGAGGTATCCTATCTCATTCCCTGGCTCCTGGGGAGGTATTTGGGAGCTCTGTGCAAGCAATCACAACTTCTGAATAAGTGCAGCAGTGCAGGGCCACCCCGTGATTTCTCAGATAGTCGTTTCTCAGACTTCTGTTATCTGACTGCAGTTTGCAGTGAATATGAGCTTCCAGGCACGAAATAAGTGGTTCCTGCTTTAACTACATCTGTGTGTAATTTCTTGATTTTAGAGTAGCCCACAATCCAGCCACCATTCACAGTGATTTGCCAAAATGACACAGGTTCATTTTCAGCAAAAGACTGCTCATCAGTGGCCTGGCATCCCATCATTTTAGTGTCTCTGTTTTCAAGATCTTTTTGGCTTTCTCCTGAGATCTTTGCTCTGCCGGCTTCATCATGAGATCTGGATACAGACTGTCCACTGGTAGTCCATTCTTTTTGGATAAACCCTCATTGCAGTTGCCTGTGTGTCAATGATGGTTGGCGTTGCCATCGCACCACCTTCATGTTAAATTGTAGGGAATCAGGTTGATGTTTCACATGGACACGCTGCAGCTAGAACTTCCTTGCCCTAGGCACTGGACATTTGCCTATATGTTATACAGAGCTTGATATTTCCCAAATTTTTGGTGCATCAATTTTTAATCATTTGTGTCTTCTTTTCCACATAGAGAAAGGAGATTTCATTGCACTGGATCTTGGCGGTTCTTATTTCCGAATTCTGCGGGTGAAGGTATCGCATGAAAAAAAGCAGACGGTACAAATGGAAAGTGAAATTTATAATACACCTGAAGATATCATGCACGGCAGTGGAACACGGGTAAGCACTTCTTTCTTAGGATGTCTCTCTAAAGATCAGCTGCTTTCACACTGCCTTTTTAGAAAAACACCACAAGAATGACCTTAGCATCTTAACAGTTGTGCCTGCAGCATGTACAGACTTGACGACAGCTCTTTGTTGATACTGAAATAAGTATGCAGTGGTTAGTGTAATAGAGCATGCATGGGTGCTGCAAACCTGCTGTCGTTGTGTGGGAGACTTTTGGCTGAGTTAGGGAAAAAATGGCCTAGAAATAAAAATTCTGACCTTTATAGTAAAGTTACTTTCCACAGGTAGGAATGGAGAGCAGGAAAGCAACTTAGTCTTTGTAAGCAACGAGCATGACCAACCGTGCGATTGTAATGTTAAATGAGGGACAGAAATACCCATGACAGCCACATATCTGTCCTGGCAGTCTGAACAACTCAGCATTCGTGAAATGTACAAGTACGTTAGAAAAATGACAGGAAGCTTTTAGAATGTTTTGGCACAACTTCAACTTAATTTTTGCTGAATAAATGATAGGGTGTTGGTTGGGTTTTTTTTGTTTGTTTTTTTTGTCTCCCATGTTCCAAGAAAAGAAGATGTTTGGATCCATTTACTTGGATTTCAAATTGGGTTCTTTGGAGGAATTTATTTTCTTTTTGTGATTAGGAAGTGGATTACAATAAATATTTTACTGACAGATCTGTCTGTGTCAGTGTAAGACAGACCAGGTAATTTTCATTGTTGGAAACAGCAAGTTTTTTACACTTTTTAGCGGAATGAGGTGCTATTTACGAGTATGAGACCCACAGGAAACTTAGAGCTTGTTTCAGAAGAACAAACAAAGAGGAAAAAAAAAAAAAGACAAAAATATCCAAACAGCATTTCTACCCTTCATATATTTTCTGTAGTCACCTTAATACCCTTGATGTATGTATCTAATAACTGCCGCTGCATTCTTATGCAATAGGGAGCGTAAGGTGTAATCATGGCTTGTAAGTAACACTGATACAAGCACTGCTGTGATATCTGAACCACAGCAATAAAACACCTTTCTTGTAAAGACTTTTCCTAACATTATTGCTTTGTTATCTGGCCAAAAGGTCACGCAGCGGCTTTCCCACAGAACGGTTTTGGAGGGGAGCAGAGCAGAGCTGAGCTGAGCTGCTTGTTGCTGGTGGAGGCAGGGATGTTGGGTGGGCTGCCCGGAGGCAGGTTTGGAGTGTGGGGTCGCTTGTCCATCGAGGGGTGTCGGTTGCTGGAGACCAACAAGCAGCAGGCTGCCCACACACCCAGGGGGCAAGTGTCTGTCCTGGGGAGGCAAGGCAGGCTGACTTAAGGTGAGACTTGATGGAGATACAATAAGGGTGGTAAGGAGAAGCCAGGAAAGGAGACATCATGTCTGAATTCTTTCCATGACTTTGTCATGTGTATGTTTTAATTTTTAAATATCTGAAGGCCATGTGGCTGTTGGGAACCAGCAGAGTGGAGGCAGGAAAGGAGACATCATGTCTGAATTCTTCCCACTGCTTTGTCATATGTATGTTTTAATTTTTAAATATCCGAAGGCCGTGTGACTGTTGGGAACCAGCAGAGTGGAGCTCAGACTGATAGGCTTTGTTATGGCTTTTAAACTGAAAGAGAGGCGAACAAGGCTTCCACTGACCCTGGGGGGACAGTCGCTCCCAATATTTAAGTAGCAGGAAAAGAAGAGGAGAACAGGAAGAATTGTCAGAATTGCATCCAGGTTTGAAGTTGTCCCATGATGATATCCAACCACGACTAAAATGCTTGCTGTGAGACTTCACAGGGGAGCGTGGCGGATGTCCGGGAGGCGCACAGGCAGGTGATGATTTCGTGCTTATGGCTGATGCTTGCAGTTCAGGTTCTCTGAAATCTCTGAGCCAGATTAGTGGAATACTTGAACTGAACTGCCCGCGTGGGGTAGGCTACTAATATGTTTTTCAGCAAGCTCTGCCATTAACTTCAGTGAGTTATACTCTTAAAGCCTAATACATAATCAGCTTATTGAAGGGATTGTGATTTATGGCTTCATGCCTCACTAGCACAGTTCATTTTGATATTTTCTACTTCGCTGCATTCAAACTTCTATTTTTGCCCATCTGCCAGGCACAGGCTGACAGCTTTGCCAGTCGGAGACAGTTCCCTGTCAAAGTCAAGGGCAAAACTCTCATTGACTTAAGCAGTGTAATAGCAGGCCTAAAATTTGTAAGAAGCCTGTCTTCCATGTCAACTCAGTGAATGGGAGTGTACCTGAGCCTTGATTTTGGTGTTGCTTTTTGTGTTCTGCCACCACGAGAGGTAGGTTACGGATTTGTGGCTGTTCTCCTGATCTGAAGCTGTGGTTTCCTTGCTCCTTACATCTTCCCCATTCAGGGCCTTAGGTCTGAGCTCAGATCTTCAGTTGCTTGCCAAAGTCTGCTGGCTGCCAGCCAGATGCATCCTTTTGGAGACTTCCTGGAGCCCAACCTGAGCAGGCAACTTCATGGCCAGAGGAAATAATGAAGCCTGATACCATATTGCTCAGCATCTCATGGTTGTATCGCTTCAGGTCTACAAAGGTGTACAATCTGACTGGTCCTTTCCTCTTGGCTGTGGTGTTCGGTCTTTCATATTTGATAACATATTGGGCTCATACTGTTCCCTGCAGCACCTCTGTGGGTGGATGGGAATTTTGATTTTTCCTCAATTCGCCTGCCTTACTTTAATGAAATCAACAGGAATTTTGTCATGTTGCCTCTACTGTCCTGTCAGAGTTATTTGGCATTTGTAAGGTTGGATGCTAATACGGGCATGGGCACGTACAGATGCTCCCTCGACTCTCCTTAGGAAAAATCTTATGACTGTCAATGGTAGCAAAATTAATAAATGCCTTTCTCTTTCTTTTCTCCTTTTGAGCAGTGCGTTCACTCCGTGCTTTATTAAAAACAGTAGCACAGCCAGACTCTACATTACTGACTAGACACTGCTACTGTCACGTCAAGAATGTGGGTAATGGTTAACCGCATTTGCCCGCGCAGGCTGCGGCACAGGTTAGGCTCGCGCGCCCCGCTGCCAGCCCGGAGCCCTAATGACTCACGGTGCGTTGCTTGCGGCAAGCGTGCCTGCTAACTCACGGAGACGAGCTTCGGCAGGTCGTGCCGGGACTGCACGGGCAAACGCCAGCAGGTGCACCAACTTTCCGGAGTGAGTTGGGAATGCCCAGGGATCTTTTGGAGTCGGACTTAGAAAGCAGGTCCCATCTTTTCTCTATGTAGTTGTGATTCATTGCATGAGAGGGATTTTTGTAGCAATGTCCACAGTCAGTGCTTCTGCTTCCTACTCTCTGAATTCCTCAGGGGGTTGAGGTTGGCCTCTGGTTATCGTTTGTAAGCCTACGAGCAGCTGGAAGTTTAGTGGATTTGAGTTTTTAGCAACATACTTTCAGATGGAAAGCATAATGAAAACGTACGCTCCTGTTATTTCTGTGTTCCTCCTGGAGAAGTTGTCGTATTTTATTACTTAACT
Source organism: Cariama cristata (assembly GCF_000690535.1). Taxonomy (NCBI): domain Eukaryota; kingdom Metazoa; phylum Chordata; class Aves; order Cariamiformes; family Cariamidae; genus Cariama; species Cariama cristata. The sequence goes on along the minus strand of NW_009599878.1, from coordinate 41,311 downwards.
ATAGTTCTTCTTTTCATAACTCCTTTCCCTCTCTCTCTCTCTCATCTGGACAGCCGAAAATAGTCTTACCGAAGTGTGGCAGCGTACGTTGCTTTCCCATGCCGTTTCACTGCGTGCGCTCAGTGAAATGTCCTTGATTTGCCCAGGACGATGAATGGCAACATTTTCCCTGGGAAACTACTGTACTTCTGCTTAATCAAATCTGACCTCATTTTAGGAATGGGTTTAAGATGCTCTCATAAATTGTAACATTGCACACACTGTTTCTTGACCTGTTTTGAACAGCAAAATATTCCTCTTTATTTTTGTGTAATTGCTGCAGCCTGTCTGTAGTGCTTACCATCTCTGCAAGAGATTGCAAATTGTTTTTAATAAAGCTGTGCGGGCTAATTGCAACCGACAGGTATCTTTTTGTACTCCCTCCCAATTGTCCCCAGTCTTCTGGGCAGTTTACCTGGCCTCGTCCCACCAATGCTGCAAACAGGGTTGGGTTTGGTGTGTGTGGTTTTTGTGGGTTTTTTTGTTTTATTTTTGTTTTTTTTTTTTTTTTGGTGTTTTTGTTTGTTTTTTTGGGTTTTTTTTTGTTTTGTTTTGTTGTTTCAGGGAGTTTTTTCTGGGGCAGGCAGTGACTTGTTAATAGTTTGACATCCGTTTGTGGTACAGGTCAGTTCAAGGCATGTCTGAATTTTTGATACTGGTAGATACAAATGTGTATTTTTGTTGCTTCAATTGCTAGGACTTGATTTCAGCTTTGAGTGTTGTGATCTACCTGAGGGGCTTTCCAAGTAGCTCGGTATGAGAGACATCCCTCGCCTTCGTGCCCACACGCTCTCTGGCATGCCTGGCGCCTGACCTGGCTGGCAGGGACACATAATGCCATTGTCACAGGGTGCCATCGAGGGGTCTCGATGGGAATTGGTACCTGCGAGCCTGGTGCAGGCTGCCTGCATAGTTTAGCATTTTAAAAAAACACAGAAAATGTTCCCATTTTGGGTTGTTTCTCAAAGCGTGTAAAATATTTAGGTGAATCCCCTGGGTTTCCTTTTTGTTTGGTGGTTGTGTGCTTTAGGAATAGATTTGAGAGATGATGTCTGTTTGGGTGGCTCCCGCAAAACGCTGGATTCTCTGGTCTCAGCAATGCTTGAGTGAAGCAGATGTTGTCTTCTCTGCATCACTGTAAATGTGCTCAACCTCCTGTGGTTCTGGATCCCAGATGTTCTTTTGAGATGCTCCTTCCTGTTATTGAAAGGTTAAAAGAACAATTTTGTTCATGTCAAATGTTAAGTGGAAGGGTTACAACAGGCTCGAGAGCCACGTGCCCCTTGTTTCAGGAAAAACGTTTTTATATGGGTGTAAAAGATGTCATGCAGGTGCGTAAAAGGACAATGTATTTCATAATTTATTAATTATTAAGGTGTTAATATACACTGCCTGAGAGTATTTTCATGGCTATGTCATTTATATATCTTTAAAAATTTGGAGCAGATATTTTCCCCTTTCCCTTCACCCAGTACAGTTTTCATATACAGTTTGAAGTATGTTGTCCCTGAAACTGTATCTCTAATTGTGGTGGTTTTATACTTTTCTTATAGCTTTTTGATCATGTCGCTGAATGCCTGGGAGACTTTATGGAGAAACAACAAATCAAAGACAAGAAATTACCAGTGGGGTTTACGTTTTCTTTCCCATGTAGACAATCCAAGCTAGACGAGGTAAGAAGATTTCGCAATTTTCTTAATAAGCAGAAGAGCTACCGTGTTATTAAAACACTCCTATGAAAGCAATATCCCAGACAGGTCTCATCTTCGGGATAAATGAGTGTTATATTTCACTGTGAGACTTCATGTTTATGTTTGTATTTCTGTCTGAAAGAGCTGGTTAACAGATGACGAAGAGGCATCTGATGTTTTGTACTGCCTCTTCGTGAGCATCTCGTCATTATGGTTTGCCATCTAAACACAACAGCAGTTTTTCCTGCCTCCTGTGCAGCCTTTCACCTCTCCATGGGACGTAACTGGGAAGGACCCAGCCCAACAGCCTTTGCTCAGATTTTGCTGAGCTTCACAAGTGCACACACCGATCCGGATCAGGATCTCTCTCCCGAGCAGCAGTGCTTAGCCATGCTACCGGCTGGGTGCTCAGCACCGAGGGCAATCGGGCAGACCACCTGGAAGCTACGTGCTTTAAAAAGGAATGGAAATAACCAGCATTGTATGGAGTGACTGATGAGATTCCCATAAAAAGGGTGCTACGGTATTTTCCTCCTTTTGCTCATTATATCACAAATGACTCAGCAGCCTCCTGGTACAGCATTGCTGTGGCAACGGTGTAGCAAATTAATGCAGGAAAGTTAAATCTACACAAAAAGCTTAAGAGGTTGCTCTGTTAAAGCATGACCTGCTTTTCTAGCTTGGAGGTCTCTAGGTTAGCCTGGTACAACAGCTCCCCAGATGTTGGTGCTGAGGAGGGCCAGGTGAGGCACGATTTTTATTACAATTCATACTTCTTGAGCGATGCTGAGAGCTGAAACCAAGGGTACTTACTAACTCAGGGTCTGAATGCAGTTAAGAACAGAGAGCTGCCTTTTCCTGCATTGGTTCAGAAGAAATCAATTGATTTTGGTGCGGCTCTCCAGTCTGACCATGGTGCATGGTAAGGCTCAGGCTACTGCTCACAGCAGTGTCGTGCTGGGGATGTGGTGGTGATGTTGAGTTGCCCTTGAGACAATTTGTGTGGCTGCGTGATGAAAGGTGCTTGTTTGTGGGCTGGTTTGCTTGAGCCAAGCTGGGATGAAATCATGCTTGTGTGGGGCAGTGGCAGGCAGGTAGCATGTGGCATTTCTTCACTGTAAGAGTCATTAGGCATTGGAATGGGCTCCCCAGAGAGGTGGTGGAGTCACCATCCCTGGAGGTGTTCAAAAAACGTTTAGATGTGGCGCTTCGAGACATGGTTTAGTGGGTTTAGCGGGCATGGTGGCATCGGGTATACGGTTGGACTTGATGATCTCTGAGGTCTCTTCCAACCATAATGATTCTATGATTCTGTGGCTTGGGGACACCTGTAGAGACTTGGAGATAAGCAGTGGCAGAGTGGAGGAGGATAGTAAGAGACAAGGGAGGGTGTCTCTTAATAAAGAAAAAAAAAAAAACAACAAAAAAACAAAACCAAAAAAAAACCCCACAAAAAAAAAAACCAAACCAAAAAACCCCCCAACCCTCTCTTTCTGAGAGTTTTTATGATATTTTTGGTGTTTGAAAAAAATGTTTTTCTGGATTCTGTGGGCCAGATCTGTTCCTGGATTGGTGCTTCTGTGAGACTATGCTTGCTTGAGTGCTGTTTTCTTGTGCTTGGTGAGCAGAAGGAGGCAGAGTGGTCCCTGGTTTCTCCAAGGGTGGTAAGGTGGCATCGCATGGTTAGGTCCTGCTCAACCCTGCTGCACTCCAAGGGCTCCTCCCTGCTGCCTTGCTGGTGAAACAAAAAAATCCTTCCAGCCCAGTGGCTGATCACGCTGAGAGGAGCTGCTCTTTGCCAGTGTGGTTTGACCAGTTTCCTGAATGATAAAAGTTACATGGAACAAGGGGCCCTTTTGCTCATGAAAACTGTGCCTGCAGAGTGAGCTTTGCCCGCGGTTTCCATGCGCAGCAGAATGGGGCTTTGCTGGGTTTCTAAATGATGCTAATGAGGGCAGCACAGTGGCAAAACTTATGCAAACTGAGTTTGTGGTTTAGTGGTAGGAGAATACCTCCTGGTCTGGAAAGACCTGCCCTGGCCCCTCTGTCCCCTGTAGCTATCCCAGTTGGGAGGATAAACATGCACAAGACACGTGATTGTTTTTTAAGCTGAGATACGGGCAAACGTACACTTGGGCAATGGCTGCTTGTGCCTATAGGCTTCAGCATTTCTGGTTTTTAGCTTCTTGGACTCCTGTTGTGATAGATGTGAATACTGTGGTGAGTACAAAAAGCTGAGCTGATTTGAGTCATCTTTCCTGTTGACTACTGTCAATGCTCTTTTCTTTCTTTTATTATTATTTACTTATATACTGAATGCTCTGAATCAGCTAGGCATTATCTAAATAGCAAAAAAGCAGATGTAGTTATTACCTTGGGGGATTTGCAGGCTTTTTATGACAGTTTGCAGACAAGGAATTCAATACCAGGATTTCCTTTTTTGACCCATGCTGTAAGTCAGGGACATGCATTGCTACATTTCCAGTATTTCCATTTGCCTCAATTCATAAACATGATCCCACAGTGAAACAATCCCTGTCGGCTGGGACTCCAGGCAGCAAAAGTGCAGCAGTCTGATCCCCGCTGCAGCCGAGTCCTGGGCATACAAACATCACATCCCTTCTGTTTAGTCAGTCCTGTGCAGTCAGCTTTTTCTGAAAACAATCGATTTCCATGGCCCAAAGGGATTAAATGGTTTTCCAAGAAAAACTGTCGAGGAGTAACAGGGAGAAGAGTGGGCTGAAAATACAAAATGCAAACACACCATTTTCTAGCGAGGGAGGGAAAAACGATTTCCCATCTTTCAGCTTACTGTAATGAGAATCTAAAGACTGCCAGTTGCCTCAGGTTGGGTTGTTGGGTCATATAAGAAAAGAGACCTGAAGATGCATTTGAAGTATAAAATCTTCGTTTTAAGGAGAAAAAAAAAAAATCCATTTGTGTCTTATGGTTGGCATCCTGTTGAATATTGCTCTCTTCTTTTATCAGGGTATTCTGATAACCTGGACAAAGCGCTTCAAAGCAAGCGGAGTAGAGGGAGCAGATGTTGTGAGGCTGCTTAACAAGGCCATCAAGAAACGTGGGGTAAATTGTGTTTCATTCTTTTTTTGACTCTGTGTCACGGCACACTAGTGTTTCTTTGTTAGGGCCCACCCTTCAGGTCACTGACTTGAGCATGTGAGCTGAGTGATGCTGCAGCTCTGGTTTCTTGCATGAAGACGTGCAGTTTTGCCATTTGCTGGAAAAAAGGAGTGACATTAGAGTTGCTATGTGAAAGCTATGATTTTCCTCGTAGCACAAAGCTGAGTTACTATGTTGTGGTTTGTCACTGGCAACCTTCAGCAATTTTATCACTCTCCAAAAACTGAGAAAGTGCTGTGTGTAAGTGCTGCAACTTTTCAGTGATACCGACGCATCCCGTTCCTGAGAAACTGCATCTCATGGTCTGGGCTAAGCTGAGTTGTGCAATTGCCTGGCTTGGGAACACGAGAGGAGCCGAGTAAAGAAGGGGGATTTCAGGCTCAATGAGCTGTGTTGCTCCCTGCAGTTTCTCACTGCTGATTTTATAGAGGGTGAAGGTGACCAGGTTGCTGATTTAAACAAATAAAAAGGCACTGAGCATGAGATGGAATGAATTTGGGTTTGTGTAATGCTTGCAGCCAGGTGATATGTTGATTACTCAGCATCCAAATTCATCGGAAACTGGGCAGTATTTGCTTTATTTGGGCAGTTGTGGACTCTTAAGCAAACCTGAGTTCTGCTGTCACTGAACAACATTACTGTAGTCAGTTACTATCATCAGACTTGGTATCAGGTAGAATACCACACTGATGAAGTTTTTTTTGAAAGAGTGCATGCCATTTGGATAGCTTATTTAATTGTATTATTTGCTTATATTTTTGTATTAAAAATCTTCAGTGGAAATAAGTGTCCTAGATATTTTAAACAAATTCTATGAGAAATATGTAACTTGGGAATATTTTCTAGATTGACTCCTCAAGCAACTGCATCAAATTACTCTATGATGTTTAACTGCAGAGTTCCTCCTGCCCTGATGTGTAGCCCTTTTCTTTCCTGCCTAAGGGTGCTTATGTGAGAGCAGGTTTTTGCTCTCTCACATTACATTATTGCTGTTTTATGGTTTGACTGGTGCATTAGTCTGCTCTCATTGTCTTCGTGGGAATGTGGGACAGGGAACGGGCAGATGGAACAGGTGGTACTGAAAAAGATGAGCTGTGATATTCAAATTATTTGTCTCCTGTTCCTTGTGAAATTAGTTGATACAAGCAAACCAGTGATAAACACAAGCAATGTCTTCCAGAGAAGCCATATGGTCCAAGTAACGTTTTGTTTCTCCATCAGGACTACGATGCAGATATCATGGCCGTTGTGAATGATACCGTCGGGACTATGATGACCTGTGGTTTTGATGACCAGCGTTGCGAAGTTGGCTTGATCATCGGTAATGCACATTGCTGCTGCGGCATGCATGTGGCTTTTCTCCCTTTACCTGGCCTGCTTGGTTAGCACCTTCTGATGTCCTTTCCCTAAAGGCACTGGCACCAACGCCTGCTACATGGAGGAGATGCGGCACATCGACCTGGTGGAAGGGGATGAGGGCAGGATGTGCATTAATACGGAGTGGGGGGCCTTTGGAGATGATGGCTCGCTAGAAGACATCAGGACCGAGTTTGATCGAGAGATCGACCGTGGATCCCTTAATCCTGGGAAGCAGCTGTGAGTGAGGCAGTTATTTGTGAGCTTTGCTTCTTTTGTTTTCTGCTCCGTGCTCCCTTTTCCACTTGTGTTATGAATTCAGCAGTTCAAGCAAGCTCGATTTTGCCCGTGGTGAGGCAAACTGCAGGCTGGGCTGGACAGTGCGGTGGGACAGTTGGGCTCTGCCTCCCAGTGTTGCCTGTGGATGGATGGGTGACGGCTGCTGTCCTCTCCTGCAGGTTTGAGAAGATGGTCAGCGGGCTGTACATGGGGGAGCTGGTAAGGCTCATCCTGGTGAAGATGGCCAAGGAGGGGCTGCTCTTTGAGGGGAGAATCACCCCTGAGCTTCTCACCAAAGGGAAGTTTGAGACGAAGCACGTTTCTGCCATAGAAAAGTGAGTATCTATCTCTTTTCACCCCGTGAGTTTCACAGTGACTTTGAGTGTTCCAGCATCTCTTTTTGCTGTGTGGGGAGATGTGTGTTGCACTGGGGGTGGCTGCCATCCTCCAGCGCAGGTGCAGAGCTGGTATGTGGGGACCCCCAGCAGACAGTCTGTGCCCTCCTCTCCGAGATTTCTCCCTTTCTCTGTGTTGAGGGGAACTACGAAAGCCTACCAGTCCGTGCAGCTACAGGGTATGCGCTGTGCTACCTCTCACCCGGCTCGCAAAAACTCAGAAGTTGCTACCCTGCAGCTAAACATGGCAGTGAATTGGCTTAGTGCCTCTTAGCAAATACTTGTGTTGCTCCTTGCCGTATCCACGGGATTGCTGGGCAGAAAGAAAACAAGCGTGACAAGGCAGAGCATTCAGTCTCGTAGGCAGTGCCGGGTGCTACGTGGTGACCTCTGAGCTATGCGCCAGTTGGTTTCTTATGGTGTCATCACCCCTTTGGTCAGTACTTACTGGCTCTTCCCCCTGCATTTTTTAAAATTCACATCACTGGGATAGTTTGTACTGCAGTCATTGGGCTGGCTTTTCTTTTCAAAATGCTGCTGATTTTGGTGCACACTTATAAAGGTACTGTTGATTGCGAGTGCAACGGCAAGGGAACAACCAGTAGCTCCTGCAATGCCTGTTGCTCTGTGCCCCGTTTTACTCCTGTCTCTGCAGACGGTCTTATCTGAATAGCTTCCCATTAAATGCGTGTGTTCATTTGTCTTAATCGCAGAGGTCCGGGTAATGGACCAATGCAATGTTGAACAACAATGAGAAAAATACGGTTATTGAGAAATTCAGTTATTAAGAGCAGAATTTGCCCTGAAATCCAACCTCACTTCCTGAAGAGCACTCTGGGTATAACTAAGGGGCACATCCCTGTGCAGCTTCAAATTTATAGCTGATGCTAGCAAGATGCAAAAGTCCTTAAAAAGATGTATGGAGTGCAGTTAGTAATGACATGATATACTCCTTGTGTTTTTGTCTGGGAAATGATCGAGCTGGACGTGGTGAAGTTTTGCCAGAAACTTTGCTCTCGGGCTGGGTGCTAATGAGGGAAAATGCAGGGCAAGAGGCAGTAATTCAGTAACGTTGTAAAAGCCTGAAAAGAGACCCATCAGGATGAAATCACTTAGGCAACATTCACTTAGGGTTTTGTTTTTCACACTGGGTTTAATTTATTGAGATGTACGAGCGAGTGAGCGTGGGATTAGGTGTGTGCTCAGGTCTGTGCTGAATTGTGGGGCTGGTGCTTCCTGCTCCAGAGAGAAGCTGTTTGATGTTTTAAAGCATCAGTGTGATGAAAACACATTTAATTCCTCCAGGTCTGTAAAAGTGCTTGGGAGTTGCTTATTTTCTTGGGGGTGCACTGAAGGAGCTGTCGTGACGTTGCTGCTCTGCTTTGAGTCTGGCACTGTCGGACCAACCGTAGCCCAAGCTACCGCACATGCGCGCCTAGGGGATGCCCTGGCTCCCCAAGACGGAGCTGATCCCGGTCCCATGCTTCGTGCATTCACTTTTGGAGTACAGGAAGCTTGCTCAGTATGAGATTTGGTCTGATCATCTGGCACAACAAAAATATGGTCTGTGTTGGAGAGAAACTGGCACACGATTATCGTTGGGAGAGGTTTCCAGTGACACGATGTACCTCTTGCCTTGTGGGAAACGAACCTGAAGGAGGGCAGGCTCTTGAGTACATATGGGAGCAATCCTGCTATATAATAAGGTGGCTGCTATATTACCCGGAATTGCATGGTTTATAGGTGGCATGTTTGTTTGTACCAGGCTTTAATGGGAAGCTGTTTCTATCTGTGAATGAATGCATATTTAGAGCATTTTATTTCAAGCCTCATGGAGCTTCCCAGTCCAGATCTCTAAGAAATTTTCTTCTAACCCCTTTCTCAAACCCCAGGCAGGGACACCCATGGTTGGATGTGCCTCAGTCCTGCATTTTATAGCTCCCCCACTAAGCAGTACCCTTTACTGCTCTCTCTTTGTAGGAGCAAAGAAGGTTTGAACAAAGCCAAAGAAATTTTAACCCGCCTGGGGGTGGAGCCATCCCATGAGGACTGCATCGCCGTCCAGCATGTCTGCACCATTGTGTCCTTCCGCTCGGCCAACCTGGTAGCCTCTACACTGGGTGCCATCCTCAACCAGCTGCGGGATAACAAAGGGGTCGGCCGCCTCCGGACCACCGTGGGGGTCGATGGCTCCCTCTACAAGATGCATCCGCAGTGAGTCCCTCGCTCCTGCCGTTAACACTCTTCACCTGCCACGGCCTCTGGTTTGCAAACGGTCGAGCATGTAACTCCAAGACATCACCCAGGCATGCGGTTTGGGTGTGAGATGAGGAACCCGAAACGTGGGCGTGGGGGTTTGGTCTGAGACGGGCAGCTCAGTGAAAAGGAGAGATGTCTTTAAGTGAAGGAGTAGGGTGAGGTTTTAAAAAAAGCAACAAAACCACAAAGAACCGAACCAAAACCCTGAGTAACTGGATACTGCAATATCAGTGAAAACTATAGTGGTTTGAGTACATACCTTAAGGGATCTCAATAGACCTCCTGGAAGGAGAGTTTCTTTGTAGAAAATATTACTTTGTGCCCATAGATTGAGCTTTGAGGAGACCAGCATTAATGCAGCTCGATCTCCATTTTCAATTTAAACTCAGTTGTTTGGAAAGTGACTGTGCTGAACCCTTTTTTTTTTTTTCTTTTCAGTCTTTGATGATGATATACTTGGAAACCAGGGGAAAAAACTGGTGCTTACGTTTCCATGGCCTTCTAAAAGCTGGCTTTGTCTTGTTTTTTCCCCATCTTGAGAGTTACATTTTTAATCAAACAGGTATTTAGATTTATGTAGAAATCAGAGAGGAAGTTGAACTCTTCTGTTGTGGGTGTACCTGGTCCTGGTAACAGGGTTTGGTGTGAGTCTTAGTGTAAAAAATAACCCCAGTGCCCAAGCCCTAATGCTGCGGATATTGGGCAGTGGCCGCTGGGAGAGCAGCACCTGTGTAAGGGATTCCAAGTTCAGAATAAAGAAATATGCAGCGTGCAGGAGTGGTTCATGCACACATGGCAAAAGGCTTTTATTTAGTAAATAATAACTGGTGATAACAAGTCAGTTTCCCATCTAGGCTGTCGGTTTTAGCTGTGGGTACCGAAGGGGAGCAGAAGCACAGCATACAGAACATACCTTGGCATTGGACCTGGCTGGGAGGGCCGAGTGTCCTTTATGAGGAAACTTTTGAAAGGAGAAATATGTCAAATGTTTCATTTTCAGTTTCTCATTATTTTGTTGAAAAAAAATATTTTCCTTAGTTAGAGAAAAACATAAAATTTTGGCAAACCAAAAAATTTCCAAGAATGCTATTTTGACTCACTTTTCCAGATGGGCAGGTCTAGAGTGAGTTAAGATAACATACACGGGCAATTTTTGTTTCTGAACTGTTTCCCCACACCATCTAAACCAGTGAGTTCAGGACAGCTTGATGACGCCAGGGGAGGGAATCTGAGCAGCATTGGAGCCAGGGGGTTTCTCCCATCTAGGGTCAGGTTCAGGGGATGAGACTCTGATGTTCCTCCCTGCTTTTTGCTGACTTTTCTTAGAAATTCAGGAGGAAAGAGGCCTTAGGGAAGAACTTCGTTTCCCTGACAGTTTTCCTACTTGCGAGGCTGTAGCTAGTTTGGGCGTGCTGAAGCTCCTTGCTCCCTTTGCGGTCGGTCTATGTCAGCAGCATAGATTTTGGGGGCCATGGGGGAAGCAACATGGATGGAGGGCTTGCAGCCTCCCCTCCCCGCAGGTACGCCCGGCGCTTGCACAAAACCACTCGGCGGTTGGTGCCGGACTCGGAGGTGCGGTTCCTGCTGTCGGAGAGCGGCAGTGGGAAGGGAGCAGCGATGGTGACGGCGGTGGCATACCGGCTGTCGGAACAGCCCCGGCTCATCGACGAGACGCTGGCCGAGTTCAAGCTCACCCATGAGCAGCTGCTGCAGGTGAAGAAGAGGATGAGGGCGGAGATGGAAGCGGGGCTGAAGAAGAAGACTCATGAGAGTGCCAAAGTGAAAATGCTGCCCACCTTCGTCCGCAGCACGCCAGATGGGACAGGTAGAGCCATGCACTTGCTGGAGTGAGGGCACCAGCTTGGCTGCAGGTTGCCCAAAATGGGCTCCCAGCGATGGGATTTGGGTTTGGTGGAGGGTGAGCAGATCTGGTGCAGTGAAAGAGGAGCCTCCTGAGCTGTGCAAAGGAGATCTCAGCCCTGGGCAGGGCAGCCTGCACTGCCCTTGTGCTGGTTGCTGGCAGCCTTGCCCCAGGGCGCAAGCAAGCCGTGGCCTGGGGGAAGAAAACCACAGCTGGACTCGTAACCCAAACCCATCTGAACCCTGTTCACATAACCTGGGCAGTTCTTTGCATTTCAGGGTGGCTGGCCAAATTTCTGCTTTCTCTCAGGGAACA
>NW_009599878.1:0-29960 GCF_000690535.1 Cariama cristata | reverse complement strand
TTCCCTTGTTGGTTTAATCCAAAACAAAACCAAAAACCACAAAAAAAAGAGCTGGCATAATCAGAGCAGCATCTAAAACCCTCCTTTGATGAAGATCTTCCCAACTGAATTTCTAAGAGATTTTATATCAAAGTGCTTTCTGGGGAAGGCAGGTGTTGTGTTTTTTTTTTTTTTTTTAATTTTGCTTATGGTTCTTTAAATATACACACATACCTTTTTACAGAGAATGGAGACTTTCTGGCACTCGACCTTGGAGGGACAAACTTTAGAGTTTTGCTGGTGAAAATCCGCAGCGGTAAAAGGAGAACAGTTGAGATGCACAACAAGATCTATGCCATTCCTATAGAGGTGATGCAGGGAACAGGAGAAGAGGTGAGTATTTGTGTTTCTCTTCTGCAGCACCGCTGCTTTTTAAATACCTTCTTAGAAGCACGTAATATGTACAACTTCAACTGCGTGACTTTTCTCTTTAAAGCTGTTTGATCACATTGTTACCTGCATTTCTGACTTCCTGGATTATATGGGGATAAAAGGCGCACGTCTTCCTCTTGGCTTCACGTTTTCCTTCCCTTGCAAGCAGACCAGTCTGGATGCTGTAAGTTCCTTAGTATCTTTTGAATCAGCTTTTGTGCTTATGCTAGGCCTGATTTCTCTGCCTTTGTATCATCTACATGACACTTACAGAGAGGTTGTGCAAGGAGAGAGTTCATGCTCTGACCATGACCAGTACAGCTGCTCCTATAAATAGTTTCTTTAAAGGTAGTGCTGCAAATGCTGCTCAGCCCTTGACTGTGACAGATAAGAGCATTTAAATTTTCCATGGTGGTGACAGCCCTTTTTTAAGGTATCATGGTTTTTTCCAATTGTATAAACCTGCTGGACTGTGATACTTCCCTGGTTTTGTGAGCAGTGAGCAAAAGTCCATCCCTGGTGCCAGCGCCTGTTCCCCAGCTGATCTGGTCTCACTCGATGGAGCAGATGGGCCAGGGCCTGCTCAGCTACATCACCCTACAAGCGACAGTGTAGCCTGCAGCATGTCCCTGTCAAGTGTGCCCTTTTTCTTTTAATTTTCATGTTTAACTTCTTCACTGCCACATACCTCCAACTCCACCTGTCCAGCTGTTGATTGTTTCCTGTCTACTTAGCACTTTTTTTGAAGAAAGACATATTTTCTGTTACACTTTTTTTTTTGAGTTTGTTGCATTGCTCTGGAAATTTGGAACCCAAACATGATTAGTAGTTTTAGATGCAAATTCCACATATATAAAGATATATTCCTTTTCTTAGAGTCTCTTCTATATAACCTCACACTAAAGCATTTGAAATGTCAAGTGTACAGAATAAGATTTGAGTCTTAACGAAAATAAGATGCATATTCATACATAAGGAAGGAGGAAATAGGCAATGATGTTAGGAGCAGCATTCAAATGTCCAGCTCTAAAATGCTGTCATCTTGCTGATGATAGGAGGCTTGGTCAAGCCAGGGAGACTTTGGAGTGTGACTGAGAGAGAAGAGTGGTTGTTCGGCAAAACGTAGCACCCGTGTTGGTGAATACAGGAGAACCTCCTGCTTGAGCTGAGGGCGCCTCTGAGTCTGTGTATATATTCCTGGCCATAAATATTCATGGCCATTTGCTGGGACCGTGAGGTCGGAGCTGCGGTGTGTGATAACCTGTGGTCATCTGTGTGAAGCATTGTGATTTTGTGCTTTTATGAGCTGGGGAGGTGGGCAAATGCAGGGAAGTTATCAGATAGAAATGCTCAGTGATCGTCCTTTAGAGGATTTGTAGGATTTGGGGGGCAATCTGTAGCGCACCAGGAAACCTGATAACCTATTTTCTTTCTTTTTAGGGTATCCTTCTCAATTGGACAAAAGGCTTCAAAGCTACAGACTGCGAGGGAGAAGATGTGGTGTATTTGCTTAGAGAAGGAATTAAAAGGAGAGAGGTGATTTTTTTTTTTTTTTGGTTTTGTTTTCTTTTTCTCCTCCAGACTTGACAGACCTCATGGCTCAGGCTGGCTTCCTCTCGCAGGGTTTGTGTGCCTTGAGGACACAGGCTGTGCCTCCTGTCCTGCACAGAAGGTGTTTGCCTTGCAGCAGGTCCAGATACAGGAGCCCCCGATGCCGTGTGGTGGTGCTAGCTCTGATGCTGACACATAGCCTGACCACCACGTAGGACAGTCTAGAGGGTGCTCAGTGGAAATGGGAGAGTTCAGCCACCACCAAACCGGAATTCCTACTCAAAATGAGCTACACTGGGGATTTTGTTTCATTGCTTGCTTTTTTCCCCAGAGGCTTCTAACTTTCTAAACTGGTGTCCTGGTTTGGCTTCTTTCAAACCCTGCGGCAATTTTAATGCATGAGAGCATGGAGAAAGCAGTTTTCAGTATAGTGATTGTAGGAATGCACCTCAGTGCACCCTAAATGACAGTTTTCCCCCCCTCCCAACCCTTCATCTTGAAAAAGCCTGAAGCAGCTTAGCCAAAACTTTCTAGGAAGGGAAGAAAAACAGCCTGAGGAGAGCATTCATTTTGCAGAGTTTTTATCAGGAGGTGAAAATGAGGTCTTAAAAACTTTTGCTACTGGATTTGCCACCGCACTGCTGTAATACAGAATGGTGATAGCCCTCTACCATGTGCCTATATACAAGATCTCTACTTAAATGTGCCTAAGCCAAAGAGAACAGCCAGGAATATACTTTCTTCTGAAGACATAGACTATCATAGGTAAAGCATGCGAGGAGCCTTAGCTACCTGCTGGTACATTAAGTTCCTGTTTTTGTGTGTGTAAAATCAGGCTGGTACTTTCAGTTGTTTGTTTCAAGTGTGTTTTGGTGTCTGCTTTGGCGTGCTCCTTTCGTGTCCCCTTTGGCGTGAGGGGTTGACCCAAACGCAGAGTTCTCACTGTTGTATTTCTGTCTTCCAAAGGAGTTTGACTTGGATGTGGTGGCTGTGGTGAATGATACGGTGGGCACAATGATGACTTGTGCTTATGAAGACCCAAACTGTGAAATTGGACTCATTGTGGGTACGTGTTAAAGCTGCTTTTTATATGGCACTCTTTTATTAAACAGCACATCGACACACCTATCTGTATTCCCATGGAGACATCCCTGTGGTTAACTGAAAATATAGCTAGGGTGTCCAGGAGTGAAAGATTTTGAGATTAACACCTATCCCTTCAGAAGCAAGCTGCGTGAAGGAGTTAAGAGCAAAATTCAACAGCCAGCTTAGTTCTGTCCATGATCAGTTGAGGTAAGCACAGGCTGTAATGCCGAGCAAATCCTGCCTGCTTTATCTGGGAAAGGCACTGTGCTGCTTGTGAAGGGAGCAAATGGGAGCTCAGGTAGCCTCACCAGCTCCTGGAGTATCTGTTAGTTAGCCCGTAAGAGTTTCCCTGCCGGTGTGTTCGGGTAGCCCACAGCTTCCCTCGAGCCTGTGGTCTCTCAGAATAAACTTATAAAGCACAGCCACAATTCCCAAATGGCAGATGATGGAAAGCTCTGATAGACAAAGTGCAGCAACTGACAGCTCCCTTCCCAGCAGTGAGACAGCTGAAATAATTCCACAGGTGGCTGCCCATGCCTTTGCAAATGCCACGCTTGGGGTGCCTGAGGTATGGGGCTGTGTGAATTCCCAAAGCTCTCCAGAGAAATGAGTTTTTTGGTGGGAGAGAAGGGGACGAGGCACCTGCAAGCTTTAAGAACGCTTTCAGTTGCGAGGTGGCTTGTAGGAAAATAAAACACCACCAATTTCTCCTCCAGACAGTTGGAAAATGTCCAGGATGAGTCAGCACAGTGCAGTGTGGGTAGGAAGCTGTGTCTGCGCAGTTCCGTCAGCGGCGTGTTTTCAGGGACAGAGTTCCCCGCAGGAAGGACAGCGTGTCCTTGGGGTGCTGAGAACATCCTCTGAGGACCGTCTGCTGCAGCCCTGCCAGATGCGCTCTCCAGCCAGCGTGTCTGTGTGCGGAGCAGGGGGTCGGAGATGGCCTGGGTACATCTGGGATAATGAGAGCAAAAGCCCCGGGGCTCTGACAGCTCCCTCTGCCCTGCCTGAATTGCCTTGACCAGACTGACGGCACTTGCTGAGGAGCCTGCATGAGCCAGCAGTCGCCCGGCTTTCCGATGTTGCTTGGCAAGGAAAAATATTCTTGTAAGGGCGAGTTCACGTCATGCTGGTGCCCTGTCTCTGCCCAGTGACACCTCTCCTACTCAGGAGAGCCGATGCTTTGAGTCTTCACTGCTGAATGCTTTGGAAACTGCCACTGATAAGACCAAGTCCCTGCTTTGCATCTGCCGGCAACAGGAGATCATCTAAAAGCCTGTCAGTCTAACAACCTATATTTAATAGGTATCCACATATTCAGGCAGCCCTTACTTAGCTCTTTCTGGATGACGAGACTTGGGAGGTTGGCCGGTGCTGATAGTCCGTGACTGGGTTTGGTCTGGTTTGGTCCTACAAACCTGGGTCTCGGTCTGCAAGCCCCGACTTTCCCCCCCTAAACCCTGTGCTGTGGCTCAGCTCTCCTGCAGCAGGGGAGTACCGTGGGAGGATCTATTTTTGCTCAGACTGTATTGATACAGTACTCTCAAAAAAAAAAAAATTGCAAAGGAAAACAGGCTTGGTGATATAATTGGTGCAGAATCTGTGATGCAGGGTTAAATGAGAGTTTGGTAGGCAACTTCAAAACCACTTTTGTCCCAGGTAGCAGCAAAATCTGCCTCTCTTTGCTAATAAAGCTTTGCTCCCCGAGGCCTCTGTGTACGTGGAACACTTTGTAATTGCCACGCTCCTTAGGATTCCCTTTAAGCAGAATCAGATATGGCATCATTTCAACATGGAAGTAACCTTTCTGCTGGAGAAATTGTTTAAGTGATTTGAATCAGAAAAAAACAAAGCAAGAACTAAAAAATAGGTTGCAATTAGCTGGTAAAATCCTTGGGGTTTTCTTTGCCTGATGCCTCAGAACTTGCTGAGGTTTTCAGTTTGGCAAATTTTCCCCTGAATTTTGTGGGTCCGTGGGCTTTGTGGAAGGTGGTTCCTAACTTCAAAAATCCAGCTGGTTGCTTGCTGCAGTTTTGGGTTCAGAAGCATGTGAGGGTTGGTTTGCCAAAAGTGCTACACTGGTGCTCCTCCTTGTAGCATGGGACCCTCACCCAGCTGGCCTGGATCAGCCTCTTCTCTGAGCCACCCTGAGCAGTGCAACACGGCAGTAATATTCTCCTTCAATTTAGGATTATGGAAGAGTGTGGGTTGCTTTTTTTTCTTTTTGGTGATGTTTCAAATGATGATTTGACTTTATCATTCAGAAAAAGCACATTCAAGATCCCCCAGAAGGTTTTGTCAGGGCTGTTGTGCTTGTTCTAGTGTTGTTTTGTTCCAAACAAAGAGTAATTTCAGTATTTTCTTCTTTCAGGAACTGGCAGCAATGCCTGTTACATGGAAGAGATGAGAAACATAGAGATGGTGGATGGTGAGCAAGGACGGATGTGCGTGAACACGGAGTGGGGAGCGTTCGGGGATAATGGATGCCTGGACGATATCAGGACAATATATGACAAAGCAGTTGATGACTATTCACTAAATGCTGGAAAGCAAAGGTACTGCGGGATAAATGGTGTGCTAAGTATAAGCCCATCTGCCTTAAATGCTTTTAAGCAAGAATTGGATTTCTCCCAGTCGGAGAAGAGAGGTTAAGAGTGGAAAATGACTGCAGCCCTGCTATCCTGTAGAATCTCCCTCTTCTGTGCTTTTTCCTGGTCGCTGCTTTTTTGCAGTTTATTTGCTGCCGTGGGACTGCAGCAGGGTTTTTGGTGAGAACTTCAAGAGTCTTGAAATTACTACGAGACCCCTTTTCTCCTCCTGTCTTGTACTGAGGAGGTTAAGATGGCTTGTCATTTTTTTGCTCTTGGTCTCGGTTTAATCTCTTTTAGCTGAACTCTCTTTGTAGAGGACTCTGCCTCTAGAAATCCTCAGCCTAGACCAGCCGGCATGGTTGGAGCTTTGAGCTGCTCACTGTAAAGCAGACAGCAGCTTTCTAGCAGTTGCAGCCAGCCCTTATTTCAGGCAATTTTCTGGATGAAATATGTCATGTTAGAGGACTTGCCTTTCTTGGCCCTAGAAGCTGGTCAGCTTCTAAGGGTCCAGCTCTCGTTTGAGCAAATGCTTCCCTGTCCCCTTCCAGAAAGGGATGACAAGGAGGTGTACCCAGCACAGATAAAACTGGGACGAGACTGCTGCATGCCCAGACTACAATTTTTCATAATTTCTCTGCAGCAATGCTTTGATACGAGGAGGTTTTTAAAAAAATTTGTGACTAGAGTAAACCTGCCGAAAACGAGGGGGATGCAGACAAATTGGCAGGTCCCTTGGGAAGTTCTTTAGAAGTTAGGGCTCAAACAGACCCAGAGAGGCAGACGCTGAGCAAGCCTGATGCGGCAGCAGAGTTGGCATGGAGTAAGTAGCCAAAGGCAGTAGAGAAGATTGCCAGGGGGAATAATTTATTCCAGAGAGAGTTAGGCACTTGAGAGGGAGGACACTTGCTGGGTACAAGCCTGAGAGAGCTCATAGTATTAAATGGACTGCATGGCCTGCTTCCAGCGGGATGGTGTGCTGGGATCCGCTCAATCCAGGGCAAAACCCTGCTTTACAGCCTGAGGAGGTCAAATAAAGGACGCATCACTGAATGCACTTTTCAAGAAATGGAAAAGTGTTCAGTTCTCATGGGTAAGGGCACAGCTCATGGACCCTGAAATGCTCCATTCAAACCAGAATGATGCTGGAGGGGAAGGAGTGCAAAGCAGACTCCTGCCCTCCTCAGCACAGGGCTGCCCTGTTCTGGTGCCGAGCATCACTCGTGGACGGCTCCTTGTTGTGTGCCAGGAAGAGGTCTGCAGTTGGAAGATATTCCCTCTCTCTAGCCTGGGAGCAGGCCTGCAAGTGGGAAACTTGGGTCCTGTGTGGAAAATGGGGAGCAAGAGGGGTTCAAGACTGCTTGATTCCTCCCTGTGGTTTTTGGACTACTGGTTCCCTACTGGAAACCAGGTGCTGGAATTAACTGAAAAGCATAAACCAACCCTGGACCCCCAGCTTGCTAGTTTACAGGACAGTGATCCTGCGAACATGCCGCCAGACATACATTTTCACATCTTTTATCTTTCACAGGGTTTGCAGCACAAGACTCCCTTAAAAACACTGCACTCACAGTGACTGTACCTTGTGGTTTTCCTGTAATTTTGCTGCACGGAGCCACTGAGCTTTTTCTGTTGAAGGTCTCAGCCGTGCTTCAAGAGGGCTCCCAAATGTTGTGCACTGGAGACAAATTTTCCCCGGAATCCACTCAGGGCTGTCACTGGGGAATGTACAGCAAATTTGGCTTTCATCTGGGCACTGTTCTGCTTTCTGGCCAGAGGTTCTCATTTCTTCCATCTGGGAGAAATACCAGCTGTCATTAACAACAGCCTGGCTGGGGGAACGTGGTAGTGAGGAATAGATGAAGTGTTTGTAGATGAGCTCACAAGACTTCCCACTGAGTCTTCACGCTTTTTCTTGCCCAGTTTTTCTAGTAAATGGCCATTTTCTGTAAATTGGGTTGCGTATTTCATGGCCCCAATATGTGTGGGCAGGACACCTGGCTGATAACACAGCTGCGATGCTGCCTTTGCAGATATGAGCAGCGTCCCTTCAAGCTGTTCCACTTTCATTGCAGGTATGAGAAAATGATCAGTGGGATGTACCTGGGAGAAATAGTCCGCAATATTTTGATTGACTTCACCAAACGGGGGTTCCTGTTCAGAGGCCAGATTTCAGAGACGCTGAAGACCAGACATATCTTTGAAACCAAGTTCCTCTCTCAGATTGAGAGGTAAGAGCACTGCATGGGAGGCTGTTTAGGGTGAAAGAGTATGGTAAATGCTCATCTAGGGACACTGCTGGAGGGGAGGGACACCTGGAGAGCATTGCTTGGTTCTCCAGGGATAATTTTTGGTTTCAGTAAGAGCCTGCGCATGTGCGGAAGGACTCTTTACAATATCATTGGAATTTCTAGTAATGCTTACTGCTAAATCATGGGAAGGGCTGTCAAGGATTCCTCTGCTGTATCATTTTGTTGACATGCTTGGAAATTAAGCCATTTTCCTGTGCCTCTTGTGTGTGTCTAGCTATAATTGTTGAACTGAATGAATACTAGCTGAATGAGCTTTACTGGATATTTTTGTGTCTTTATTGTTTGGACTCTGTGTTTTAAAGTAATCTCAAAGACTGTTGAGTCTTTATGGGGGGGAAAACCCCAAGTTGATCATTAAAAATATTTTCCTGAAATGCCCTTTAGTAAAAAAAGAGAAGGGGAGGGAAAGCAGAGCTGGACTCGGAGCCTGCGCCCCTCTCCTGCAAGGTGCTGGGGTGAATGAATTTGCATTCCCCAAGGTCTCTTGCCCTGGCAGGAAAGGCTGCTGCCTACTGTGGTTGCATGGCTGCAGCCATCAATGCCAGCGGGGTTTGTGGCAGGTGCTTGACTGAGGGAAACTTTTAATTTCACACTGTGCTCTTCTGCTTCTGCAGTGACAGGTTAGCCTTGCTGCAAGTGCGAGCCATCCTCCAGCAGCTGGGGCTCAACAGCACCTGTGATGACAGTATCATTGTCAAGACCGTGTGCGGAGCGGTGTCGAGGCGAGCAGCTCAGTTGTGCGGTGCTGGAATGGCTGCAGTTGTAGATAAAATTAGGGAGAACAGAGGATTAGAGCACCTGGAGATAACGGTTGGTGTGGATGGGACTCTGTACAAACTACATCCACAGTGAGTATTCACCTTCTCCGCATTTGTTTGCCTGTGATCTGTAGCGCGTTGCTTGTACACGCTTTCTCTTGATGCACCAAACTGGTGTCTCTTACTTGCTAGGATAAGAGCCAGGGGAAAAAAAGGTTTTAATCAGGGTGGTCAGGGCTTTCTAAAGGGCAACGAGAGAATCAAGAAGGACTTGTGAAGGATTCTTGGGGCGGTGACAAACTGAAGGGGATGCAGCTTGCCAAACGAGTTGGAAGCCGCACAGCAAGGGAGGCATCTCTTGGGTATGCAAAGGCAATGACAGAGTGGTGCTGAAATGCCTGGTGCCTCTTTGGAGGATGTTTCTGTTCAGTGTGCAGAGATGGGCTGCTGCAAAGCAATGGCAGGTGAGGGCGGGAGTCTAAAAGAGATGACAGCAGGAGGAGGAGAGGACTAGTGCCCATCTCTGGTGTGCATGGAGGGAGATGGGTGGGAAGGAGACGACTGTACGTGGTCTCTCCTCTCCCCTTTGCTGTGGCACCAGCAATCCGGGTTAACCCCACGCAGAAGAGGCAGGGGTGGGATGCAAGTGCTTTTTTCCTTTAACTCCCACTGCTCCCAGTCTTCAAATCCACCCTAGTTTCCAGCATTTTAGTTCTTTCCCTGGTGAAAAGGGGAGAACCGCAAAGGCCCGTGGCAGTGCTACGCTCTGCAGGTGCTGTGGGACCTCCCTCACCCACTGCCGTTTTTTCCTTTCACAGCTTTTCAAGGATCATGCACCAAACAGTCAAAGACCTGGCACCCAACTGCGACGTGACCTTCCTGCTGTCAGAGGACGGCAGTGGGAAAGGGGCAGCGCTCATCACAGCAGTGGGATGCAGGCTTCGTGATGCCGAGCAGAACTGAACTCCACAATCCTGGCCCCGATTCTGTCTTGTGAGCACTTTCTCATAAAGCAGCGACTGCATAGTCAGAACTGGTAAAAACCCAGAACTCACTGCTTTATCGGGGAAAAAAAAAAAACAAACAACTAATGACATAAAAATAGGATACAAGATAGAATGTGTGCTGTTAATAATATCTCCTGTTTCTGGACCCCAATCTGCATGTTTCTTATTCACCTTGTTGGTACCTTCCCCATCTGTAGGTCATGGAAAAATCAGTCTATAATTTCTGCAGCTGTCAATCGGTTGTTGTCTGAGACGAAATTGCCCCCAAGTGATGTGCGTTGAGAGCTACCATTGCATCGTACCAAATGTGTTCTTAGCAGCATCCCTGTTAAGCGCGCCGCCAGCACGCTGACCACCAGACATGGGTGTTGATGCTTTTAGTGAAGGGGAAGCAACAGTTCCCTCCTGCATATCTACCTGCTGTTGTTTCGTCTAAAGCGATTGTGAAAACATTATGGTGTGTCAGCACTGTGCACGCACGTAACTCTATAGTGGGACTTGACAATGCGACTTACTTGCTTCCTCGATGCCTGTTTTGTCATGGTAAAAGTAAACGCCCTTGTCCCACAGATCTGGTTCCACTGGTATTTCCCACTGCTTCTGTGAATAGTGTTGTGTTACTGGGCGAAATCTGTCACGTTTCAGCAAGAAATCCCTAAAGAATAAAACAAAGTGGTTGGTGATTGGGGTAATCCAAATCTCCAGACCTGGGAAATTGGTAGATCTACGGTCCCTGCACGGGCTGTGCTGTATTCTTCTGTTTAAGAGTTCTTATAAATAATCTTTTCTATCTCTTCTTGTTAGTCTAGATCAGGGCACTGCAGCTGCCCTTCTACTGAATCTGCAGCTAGAGAGTGTCACTCGGATGTGTATACTTCTGTCTCTTGCCTTAAATGGGTATTTGCTTCCACACAAAGCTTTAATATTTAATACTGTTAAGCAGCCACACAAAACACAAACACTCAGCTAGAGTTAGTGATCAGAAAGGAATATGAGGGTTTGATTGTGATCTTGCCTTTGAGGACCCAGGTGCGTAAACTAAACAAACCACAAAGCCAAAATCGGACCCAACTTATTCCAAGGACTAAAGCAACAACAAAGATCGTACACACTTGGTATATCCTGTCGTCTGTCGAGTCGATGCCATTATTATATTTGCATACCAGTTGCATTATTTAAATTGAGAAGCAGTTAGGAAGGCAAATGTTGGATAACATTTGCAAGTCACGCCACTTTCTGCAAAGAGGGAGACCACACAGTAGTCCTTAATTCCCGCTCTTCTACCAAAAACGAATTTGAGATGTCTGCATGGTTTTCCCTGCTGCCTTTTCCTGCAGAGAGTAGATGGAAATTTGCAGGCTACTCCTCTTTGTCCTCGTTCCACTCCCCTAAGATTTGGATTGCCCTACCTATCGATAACATTTCAATATGCATTATGGTGCACTGTGAGTGAATGTTGTAAAGTAACATGTGAGTCACAGTCATTGCAGCTTTAAGTGTGTGTCTACCTGAAAAATTGCATGCCTAACTGGTTTTGCAAAGGTAGAGAGTCTTTTTACTTTGCACACTAGTAGCTCCGATACTAGTGTTACGTGATACTTGTGAAAATATTAAACTTTTTTGATGTGCGTTAACTGGTGTTTAGTGGTTCTTTCTGGAAGAGGTGCTGTTGGCTGGTGGCTTAGTGCTTTGGGAAGAGCTATTGTGTAGGGAGAGCTGCAACCTAATCCCAGTGGTGCCTGCGTTTTGTGTGTGTGTTTTTATTCCCGGGCATTCGGGGTCAGATTCAAACAGGGTGGATTTCACCCAGGTCCCCATGCCTTGTGTTTCCTAATGTAGTTCAGCAGAGGCACACAGCTGACAATGTCCAAATATGAGGGGGCATGTAGCTTGTCCGGGTGCATCTCATGTCCTGTCTTATGCAGGGGGATCTGCAGTGCAGGAAAACCTCAGCCCACCGCACCAAAGCCAATGTGATTATATTAGGCTTTGCCAGAGACACAGTGATGGGTATGTTAGAGTCACTGTGTCCCCACAGAAGTCTGACGCGTGTCAGAGTCCGTAAGCTCCCTGTGTGTGCATAGGGTTAACGTTTGCAGAATCACAGTGTCAGGTGCTCATACACTGCTGGATTGCACATCCTGTGTTGGAGTTGTCTATGAAAGCTCCTTTTGCATACGATAAAGTTGTGCTTCTCCAATAACCCATTTCACGTTACAGCTTGAATAGTCTCTGACAGCCTTGATGTGCAGCTATGACCCCAAATAGGAGACAGAAGAAGGTGAGAAACTTTTTGGGCACAGGGGACGCGTTGCATTTTAATTGCTTGAAGTGGCACCGTCGGCAGTGCTGTAGGGGTGGTGTGAGCCGTGCCTGGGGACCTGGATTTGGAGCTCTTCAGCATCTGAGGGCTAGGCTCAGTGCAGGATAGAGGATGAATGAGAAGTGGAAGTTAAACTTGGTCTCAGGGTGACTGTGAATTTTGGAGATGCTGGCATAGGTCGTTTTGTTTATTGGACCCAGCTCATAACAAATAGGGAGTGAGTTTGTGTTTCTAACAGCGCAACTTTTCCTACTGTGGACCATAGATGATGTACTCGATAAGACACGGCAGTTCTTTTCCAAAGGGAGACCTGGTGGAATTTCCATTTCCAGATTACTTCTTACCCCTAGGAAACAGTTCCAAGTGAATCACAAGCTATAACTGTCCGAAGAAATGTCTCCAATGTTATCCAAGCAATGACTGAGATGTCTTACTTAAAGCTTTTTAGGCTTGGTGAATAAAATCATAGTCCTCTTAATTGTTAAGCTGTAATTACTGCAATATGAACACAGAAATCTTATATTTCCTGGGGAAAAGACCATTTGCATACCACTGTTGTAATGTCATCCGCTCCTTACTCCTCTGGGGGTTCTCTCAGAAGCCTTTTTGAATGGGTTTTAAAACAAGCAGACTTTGTTTTGTTTTGTTTTCTTAAGAAAATAGCAGAAGGCAAAATAAAGTGTTTCTGAACTTCTGAACCCCGTTCTGTGCTTTTTGTTCGTTCCTTTGCCTTAAAAATGAGATTCTTCAAATATTTTTCTTCACTGACTGCAGGGACTCCGTTACTGCTTAGAGCACAAGTAACAGTGCAGAGGAGGGACTTATTGCTGACCCGGAGGCGTTTTACTGCTCTGTGGTATTTAATCGAGTCTATATTTGTATGAAGAATTGTATGTATTTACTATGGAGCATGGTGTTCCTGTTAACCTCGTATATCCCAGGAAATAACGTAGTCTGCCTTGGCGTGCCTTTTCTTCCAGCATCTAACGAGGGCTCAGAGCACCTCTGCTTTCTTGCCTATTGCTGTTTCTAGCAGAGCAGCTCCTCAGGATCTGCAGCATGAGTCCTTCAGGGCACGGGGAGTTTCGCTTGCAACCTGAAGAAATCATCCTCTGCTTTCTGCACCCGAACAAGAGAGAGAGATGCCTTGAGCTGTCAGAAAATGTTGGTGCCTGTCAGGGCACTGCACCGGGGAGACGCTGCCAGCACGTGTGTGATGCTTAGGCATCTGAAATAGGCTCTGGCTGGCTGTTAAGGTGTGATGGAAGATGCGGGGGAAGATGGGATGCTCAAGATAGGGCCTGTTTGGTCTAAAAAGATCCGCATTAGAAAGCTGCAGGATTTAAATGGTTTAAAGGCCTTACAATCACATCGACTGGGCATGGGAGAGGTATGGCTTATGTATATGAAACGGTGAACTCTGTGTAGGTGTCCTTCCGTTCCTCAGAGCAAGAGTCTTTGCAACCTCTAGTCCATCCCAGAGATGTGTGCCTTGCCGAGCATCCCTCCCAAATTGTTTTGAATCCCTTCAGAAGAAAAACTTGGTGGTGGCTGTCTGTAAATGCCTCTGACTGCTCTCCCTCTGCCCTGCGTGCACCCCAGCGGAGCAGTCTCGGGAAGAGCAGACTGGCCAGTGAAGAGGGCTGGACAGATAATATCTAGACTAGAAACTACCTGCTGGAATGATTTAAAGTAATGAACGTTTTAAGAAGAGCATACAGCTCTGTGCTGTGTTGTCCCATTAGTGAGACAAGTTTGCTGGGCCTCTGTGTGACATAATTGTTTTCCACAGCAGCCAGGGAGGTGAAGAAGATTAAGCAGAGAAGGAAGATATATCTGCTGGTTCCTGTGTTGAAACAGACTTGGGAAAATCATATCCCTGGGTGCTCTTTCAGTTCAAGCCACAAATCTTTCCTCTGAATTCACTGCAGAATTTAAGCCTGGCAACGCTTTGTAGTTTTGCTTTCACAGAGCAAAGGGGAATATTTCAAACAACTGGATCTTGTTGACATCATAGGAGCTTTTTGTACGCTAAGGTATGGCTCTGATATTATATACAAACCTGTCATGAAAGGTGAAGGTGATTGTGAGGTGCTACCTATCACACCAATATTAAATACTGTATTACTTTTTATATAAATGTTTATATTTCAGCTTCTCCTGTTTTGCATGCCTGCACGTAATGCCTCGGGCTTTGAAGATGACATATTTCAGCCTTTATTTTCATATCTGAGAAGAGAAGAACAGTGATGATAAATATGGGGTAAGTCTGGAAAGGGAAGATGAAGGGTCTATCTGGGAAAAAAAGACAGCGATGGGTCAGACTGCAGTTAGGACTAAGAGGAGGTAAAGGAGGTGGATTCAGATTGGATCCATGAGCCCTGACCAAGGCAGGGAGCATCCCACACCTGGCTAGTGATTTTTCAGAGCGCCTTGCTCTCCAAGTTAGGCACCACAATTAACTATGTGAAGTTAGAGGGATCACTTGGGCACAGTT
Source organism: Cariama cristata (assembly GCF_000690535.1). Taxonomy (NCBI): domain Eukaryota; kingdom Metazoa; phylum Chordata; class Aves; order Cariamiformes; family Cariamidae; genus Cariama; species Cariama cristata. The sequence goes on along the minus strand of NW_009599878.1, from coordinate 15,430 downwards.
TAATAGGAAAATGACATCGTATTTTTGTACAAGGTTATAGAAATACATGCAATGACGACATCTTAAGGAACTGTTTCTCGCTTTTAACCGATGAGAGATGGTGCTGGTGAAACTGCAGGCATGAAAATCCCAGAATTCAGAAAATTGTCGAGGCAGGCTTTTCAGTCTGGATGTGGTAGTTATTTGCCTTTGTCGTAAACAAGCTCTGCTCCACAGTCTTGTCTGCCTTGGGGCTGCTGAGCCATGGGACTCAGCTGCCCACACAGCCCCAAGGGTCCATCCAAACTGGGCCAGATGTGCCCCAGCCTTTCTGCTCCATCACCTCTTTTGCAGACTTAAGTGTCTTGGTGGAACAGAAAGCAGGAGATCGCTATCTGGAAGAGAATAATCAATATTCTACTGATTGGCACTGCCTCAGGTCTGCTTCACTGCTTTTTAGACCTCATGGGCAAAATCTCTCTCTTCTGTATTGCAGTTGGTGTAAGGGAGGGCTGAACTTGCATCCATAACTGGGTGATATTTGGACCTACATGGATATAAGTATTACCGGCAGACTGCTTTCAATGCTGATGGCATCTGAAAAAAGTCCCGTAGGAAACAGCTGCTCCAGAAAGACAGACCTGCCTCAGGCTTCTACAAATCTGCTGCCTTGAAATGGTGTATTAGGATAGAGCCAGAACCGGGAGGAAAAAATCAAAGTGTTAGCTGGGTGAGGGTAAATGATGTCTTTTCTTTCTCATTCAGTTGAGTTTCTGTGTTGAAACTTGTTCTTGACTTCCTGTGGGTTGTCTGGTAAAGAGATGGGGACATAAGTTTAAGTTTGTCTTTCTCAGTTGCTTTTACGCATGGAAACCATCGGAAGGCTAATTTGAAGCCAGAACGAAACCTGTAAATGTAAGAAAATAAATAAAATGGTGAGACGATCTTTTTAGTTGCACAGAGAAAGAACAAATGCATGACTTAGTTCTACCTCTGAATGACCACGGAAATAAAAAGTTTCTATTGAAATCAAAGGAGTGAGTTGAAGAGTTAAATGTATAAAATCATGGAGGGAAGAGCAATAGGAGTTTATGATCAGATTTCCTTCTATTTTAAGTAAATATATAAGATCAGCGAAATGGCAGTGTGTTTGATGTGCTCAGTAGATGATGCTGACCATGCTGATAACAGCATTTGTGAGAAGCAGAGCAACTGAGGAAAATAAGTGTGTTTACCAACTGGAAGCTTTTTAAAAATCCATGAATAATTCAGCAAGGAAGCTGTCTGCTTTCTGAGAGAGGAGGAGGATGTGCTCGGGTGTTTCACGTTAAATGCAGATTGGCTGAATGGGCTGCAAAACTGTCGCCTTCTGCGAGCTTACGGGCAGGATGCTGTTTGGAACGCTCTCGAGGACTGAGCCTCCTAGCATCACTCTGGAGTGAGGTGTTTTGCTGGTGGAGTCCCAGTGAGACGGTGCTGGAGGAGGTGTGTGCCGATAACCATTTATTACCCTTAAAGCTCACTGCGCACGCAGCTAGGCTGAAGAGAGACGTGGGTTAGGGAGAGGTCTGGCAGTGGGATGTGCAGGCAGGATTTGGCATGGAGATCCACGGGCCAGCCAGAGCAGCAACCCACGCTCAGTGTCCTGACGCACCAGCGTCCCGAGAGCAGCCCGTTCTCAGCGCAGAGCAACAGAGACATCTCTTGGCACGACGGGGTTGTGCTCTCCCACCCGCTCACTCGTGGCAGCGTGCCCGGACGGGACTCTCGGCAGGTCACCCGTGGGCTGCTGCTACTCCCCACGGGGGTGAGCCCAGTGCCTGCATGGGGGGATCAGGGCAGCGTGGGGGGGGGGTGGTGTGAGGATGTGGTGATGGTGGCCCAGGAGGAGCAGGTGGCTGAGCCAACCCAGCATTAGATTAGGTCAGCAGATGCATTGCAGGGATTACAGATTCCTCCCTCCTTCCTTGGAAATAAGGTAGTCTGTGTGTGGGAATGGGTGCGGATGTGGCTGCGCTGATCATACGCCTGCTGCCTGTGCTTTATTTGGAGGCAGGAAATCCTAAGGGTTGGGTTAAAATCTCACTCGCAGAGTGTGGCTCATTTCACATTAGCAGAGCATAAATGAAGTTGTCTATTTGGCCTATGGACTGCAGCTGAAAAATCACGGTTGTTCTCACCTCCAGAGATTTATGCTTTTTCAGATTGAGGTTTTTGTTTTCTCTGTGCAAGCTACTACTCACCTTTGGTTAAGACAGCAGTATATGATGGGGTTGTACATCGTCGAACTCATGGCAAGGAGAAAGATTGCGAGATAAACCTGCTGAATGTACTTCTGCTGGTAGATGTCTTCCTTGAAGCTCCCCAGGATGAAGTATATGTGATAGGGCAGCCAGCAAACGGCAAAAATGATCACCACTACCACCATGGTCTTCACAAACTAGGAAAACAAAACCAGTGTGTTATTCCTGGGCCTCTGGGTGATCGTCTGAGCTTGCTGGGGGAATGGGAAATGCTGCTCTTGTTCTGGGTCTGTTTTGCCTTCCTGCCGCGTTGTGTATGGTATGTAGACCTGGGCTGCTATGGCAAAGAAACCAGCCCTGATGATGGAAACTGGGAACAGGGAGAGAGTTAGAGCAAATGTTTCCCAGTGCACCGAGTGGACTTTCTGCAGAGGAGCTGCTTGCAGCTACGTCGGAGCGATGTAGGAGGGAAATGCGGTAACTGCTGTTACACTGAAACCTCTCCGCCCTGTCCAGAGTTTTTCCCTGATTTATCCTGCGACGTGCGGATTCACTGGATACCGGGCTTTACTCTCTCAGGACTGCTGGGAACTGGCCGCCTGCCTACCGACGTGAGCCTTTCTTGGAGGCTGGCTGCTACATGTAGATCACCATTTTTTTTCATACTTGCTGGGTGATGCCATTTACCCCTGCCACAAATATTTTGTCAAGCTTTCATGCCCAATCCCACAAGATTTTGTATCAAATGCAAGCTCCCTTTTGGAATTGGAGCCAGCAGGGCTGGTGCACTAAGGGTAATTATTTTTAAGTTTCACTTCTGACCTTTTTTTTGGCATTGACTTGGTGTTCATAGCGGACTCTGTTAAGGTGGTTGCCTGGAACCGCACTGCTCCACAGAGTAATTCCTATAATGCTGTATGCAACAAACATCACCATTAAAGGCAGTAAATAAATCAACACGATCACTGCAATGTGATACCTGAAAAAGAAGAACAAGCATGTTTTCATAGTCAGTAAGTCTCTTGAAGGGCTCTTTAAAAAATTGTCTTTTGGACATGGATGTCTGGTTCCCGTTAACTTCAACCCCAAAGCATAAAGAAGCAGAAATTTTGCCTACAAGCATCGTTACAGGGACTTCTGTAAACAGCAAAAGCTCATCTCTCTTGTGTTGTGATGATTAGTCCTTGGACTGGATTCACTGCTCTTTCAAGACAGAGTAATATCATTTATCTTTGGTCAGAGGGTTACAGTCCATGGCCACCTGCGCTGAACTTTGCCATCCCACTGCAGTCAGGAGAGAGAGATGTCTGAGACTTGTGGCTGTAAAAATACGAACCTTTAAATCACAGATACAGAAAAGGAATATTCTGCAAACTACAGGGTAACTCGAAGAACGCAATAGTGCCAACAGCTTAATTCAGCAACAGTGAAAAAACTTGGATCAGGGACTGCGAAAAGTAGCTGGCTGCTAACGGCGTACACAAAGTCAGGAGGGAAGACGCCGCAGACAGCGAGGAAGGAATGTTGCCTCCTTATAGCATGTGGAAAGTGAGTGGTGGTCATTGCTGTATTTGTGTTGCTGGCTGGTTTTATTTGTGTGTGCACGCACAATTATATATCACCAACAGGCTACTCGGTTACTGCTTCAGCCGAAAGCGCTGGCATCTCCATCGGCTGTATTTTAGCCCAGCCCTTCCTAGCTTTCCATGTTACCCTGCAAGCTTCTGCTGGTTCCCTCATGCTGAGGTTTGATTATTTTAAGCAACCACCATTTATGGGAAGGGAACAACCTGCTCACTTGGTTACAGCAGCTGTCAAATTAACATAAACAGTGTAAAAACTAGGATTAGGCAAGAGGGCTCTGGCACACGCTGCTGGCGATGACCACAAAAGGCTGGGTGCAAATGGTCTTTCTCCGTACGACAACGCTCTGGAGTTACTCGCTGCATTAGCGAGCGGGGTCAACTGCTTTGCAGAGCGCTGTCGAAACGGGTGTTGGGGCACTCAATGGAGTTCGCTCCCCGAGGTGGCTGCAAATATCAGAGCTGTGGTGGCTGCGTATAGAAAAATATTGTATTTTTGTTTTCCACCTTTCCCTGTTGTCCTTGGAGCGGTACCGCTTTTGAAGGTCTAATACCATGCATGGAGTGCAGCAAAGCCCTTTTAGAGCTCCCATCCTGGGAGGAGGAGGAGAGGACGGGAGCCTAAGCCTGAGCATGTGGGAAAAAGAAACTTTTAGCCCTGTAGTTTTGCTGCTTTGCTGCAAAGTTAACCTGTCACCAGAAAAAAACTCCTCTGTGGTTAAAGTTCTTTATTTCGATTAAACTTCTACAAATTCAGTCCCTTCATATCCAACATTTCTCAGGCACTGGCAGTCATGGTAGTGCACTATTTGTTTGTTTGTTTTTAACTTGTTTCTATCATAATTATACACATTTTTGCTGCAGTAAAGGATTTTTCTTTGTTCTGAAGTCTACAAATCTTGAAGGTTGGTTTTACTCAACTACAAAAGATTTGGAGGACCCACGGCCAACAGAGGAACCCGGTTCTCCATTTCTTTGTGTGGTTTTTTTTTTTTTTTCTTTGGGTTTCTTAATATTTCTTTTTCTCGGTGTTTAGACTAGCACATGAATGGCTGCACGTGGCTTTTTCTCCATAGTCTGTATTGCAGGCATCTGTCCCAACAGATCCATCACTCAAGATGATATCTGGGGAGCGGTGCTTCCAACTTCATTTGTAGGAGAGCTACTGAAACCTGCAAATCTGAGGCTGTTCGGGGAGAGGGAGCTGGTGAATGAAGTGATGTATTGCGTTTGGGAGCTGCTGCTCTTCAGCTGGGGAGCCCAGAAAGGATCTGCCCCATTATTTGCCGCATTCAGAACCAGCCTTTCCAGCCCGCAGAGATTTTTGTCGGCATGCTGGGAAACTCTTGTTTCAATCCTTCCCAAACCGTGGATGCAGGAGAAATAAACCTCAAGCTTTTCATCTGAATGAAATAGTTATCAGTGACTTACACGTGAGTGATTACCTACTATTCCTCCTTCTCAGTTGACAGGAGCCTGGCACACTGTGTTCCCCAGCATGTGCCATGGGGTACCAACCAAGGAGCCCTGGGAGGAAAATCACCCAACATGATGTGAACCTGATTTTACTCTTTGCTCTTCTGTGATTCTCGAGACTGGGGACAACCGACCGCCAGTGGCCGAATATGCTGCAGCTTGGCCAAACTTACATGAAGCTCTTGGAACTTGGCACATATTAGTGTGAAAACCAGTTAGTTTGGTAATAACATCCAGCTTTCTGCCAGAGAGGAAGACTGAGAAGGGAAAAATGTCACTGGTGTGTGGAGCTGGGCAAAAGCGTTCACAGTGAAGGATGGACACGGGGAGTTTAGCACTTGGTTTTGGTTTGAAAAATTGTTTCCATTTTGTTAATTGATTTGTTCCTTTTCTGCAGTTCTTCCATTACTACTTTGTATAAATATGTTTTGCTTGATAAATTTCTCAAACTGCTCTGGGTATCACATGCTTTGAATAATGATTGATCGCAGTAGATCCCCTAAATGCGGAGCATGGCTTGTTTCATCTGTCTGAACAATCTTGCTTTAAAGCAGGAGGAAACTGTTGTTGAGTGTTAGGAGCTTTTCGGAGCACAGATGTGTGCCCAGGTAAGTCAGTCTATAAAACCTTAGGATGTCTGAAATGTGCTCCTCTTCTTTTTTTTTTTTCTTTTTTTTTCCTATCTCCCCCTACCTCGCCAAAGAGCAGCATAATTTTTTAGCTAATTATGTGGCTTCTCAGCATTAAAGATACCCAGTTTCTTCCTGCCTGACGGGGGCGGGGGGGGAATAAAAAATCTTTGGAACCAGAATTTATTGCTTGTTTAGAGATGTTTCGCGCTGGTTTCTCTTAAATCCACTGAGCCCTGTATCTAGGGTTTCTAGGACTTATAACCAGTTTTCAAAGCAGAGGAGGATGGTGTATCACCGTTCTTTACCCTGAGCCATGATCACCTGGCAGCTTTTTCCACAGCTGGCTTAAACTGAGCTTAGATGGGCTGCCCCAAACCCCTATTCCCTTGCTGCGTGGGTCCCCCTGCCCTCTCTCCCAGTACTGCCCGTTGTAGCCAACAGTTTGGAGATGAAATGAATTTCCTAGTTAACTTTTGCACAAATTGGGAGTTTTCTCATTTCTCTTACGTGAGCTGGTGCTTGGATCCGACGTCATCAGGCCAGACGACGATGCATTTCGTCGTTCCGTTGTCTGTCATGATCTCGGCGTAGAAGCATTGCGGGAAGGCAAGCGCAAATGCCACCAGCCAGATTATCCCTATGATGACTTTGGTGCTTCCCGCAGACAGCCTGGGCTTGAAGGGATGAATTATTGCCACGTACCTGCAAGAAAAATAGATAATGCTTTTACAGTTGCATTGGTAAACTATACAACAAGTATAGCAAGTGTAAAAACTCACCAGGATGGTATAGTGAGCTTTATTTATAGAGACATTTTGATAGGTTCCAGGCCACAAATAATTAGAAGGAGCTAAATCCTTTCTGATGAGAATGACTGCAAGTCTTAGGGCAGAATATATTAAACCCATGTGGATGGATGCTTCTGGTGTGAGGAGGAAGCAGTCATCTATGCCTTCTGCACATGGTCTTTGCAAGTACTTCCCTTACTTGTCATTTTTCTTTTTTTTTCCTCTCTTTTAAAATTAATTTTTCGAATGCTTTATATATTTGGTCTGAAATTTCATGCTGTGAACTGTTTGTGTTAGTTTGGAGTTACGCAGTCTTTAATACTATGCCCTTTTCTCCTTTCTCTACCAAAAAGCTCTCCAAACACTCTGTTTCCCCCTAATTATGTCAATCTCCTCTGACGCACCCGGTATTATCACAACAGCAGACTGGGATCTCGAGTATCCTTTACCCTGAATTTTTTCCCCACTGATTTTTAACTGTGGAAAACTCTTGTGCCAGCCACCTCTGCCTGTAAAAGCTCGAGCACTTGTGCTTCCCGTGGAAGGGAAAGGCTGACCCTTTCGTCCCACACCTGCTCAGAGCCCTCATCTGACTATTAGATTACTTGCGAGCCCGGGGAGCTCTCCGGTTTTAAGTTCCCCTGTGTAGAAATGCACGGTATCGTAACGAGTACATAATCAATTATGCATTTTCTTGTCATGCTTTCCCGTACTCTTTGTCATGGTTGTTACAAAGGCAAAACAGAGTGGAAAATGCCGATTGCCTCCTAGTTTTCATAGCAAAAATCTGACTAGCTCTGTGCTGTCTCTTGGCCAGGCTGTCGGGAGGGAGCTGTGCCCGGCTGCTGCTGCCGAACAGAGAGCGGCTGCACGGACGGACGGACGGCACAGTAAGTAAGCCAAGAGATGCACGGCAGCTATAAAATTTTCATGTCACTTTGCTTTTCTTTAGCTCCTCATAGGCAGTATTATACAATGCTCAAATCTGGTCAGGGAGGAATCAAGTGGCGAATATTCTCCAGAATATTTGCCCACAGAAGTGCCCAAATCGACGATCTGTGGCTCTCGGTGAATGGCAAGTCCCGGGTATAAATGATGCCGCTCGCCGTGCCGCCAGAGCAGCCCGTGTCGCAGATACCAAAGGTATTACAGGGCTGCTGGGTGGAGGCTTTCCCGCTCAGCCAGGGGTGCACCCCCGAGGCGAGCAGTGCTTTTAGGCAAGCTCCTGCAAGTTGGGAGATTTACCAAATCTGCTGAGATCTCCTGGCTGCTTTTGCCGTGTGGCAGGGCTGGCTGCCTTTTCCCCGTTGCTGCTCATATTCCCTGTGCCCTCTCTCCGTGCCTCGCTCCCTGTGACGTCCCGGGATGCTGGGTCCATGATCCCGGTACCCTTCCTCCAGTCCTTGTCCCATGCAGATGAAACGAGCTGAATTTTGGATACTCTTGTACACTTTCCGAAGAGGGCCTAGGAGACTTTGCTAACTGGTGTGTGCAACTTGAGCTGATGTACTACGTGTCTGCCTGGAGCACTGCGGAGAGCGTGCTGTGGAAACAGCTGCCCCGGTACACAGGGCAGCCTGAAACAGGGAGACAGGGTGGTCCTAAACCCAAGGGTAAGCAATATCGCCAGGGCCTTTTCCACGGCAGACAAAGATGACTTATAGAGCTGTCACTTCTTAGCCTTCTTCCTTGCAATACACCACTTCAAAAGACATTGTTTTATCGAAGTTAAACAATGGAGCCCAAATGGACGCAAGCTCTCATAACAATAAATGGAAGCCGCGAGTTTCCAGGAGACAGTGTCAGGATCTATTTTAAGGCTACGCGAAGAATAGCTAAATATGGTTTGCAGCAAGATGCCAAGTTTTCTTTCTGCTCCGTGCCATGTGACTAAAAGATTTTGGCTGTATAGGTACTTTCACCAAAAGTCACCAAGGAACGAGAATAGGGAGACACGGAGACACGAGGACAGGCTGAAAGGGATTTTTTTTTTTTTTTTTTTGAAAAGAATATTTTTTGTCAGACCACATGTATTAAATATCAGTTAACAACACCCCTTAACTTAAAGCCAGGAACAGCAAAAGAGTATTCGAGTCTAAAACTGAGCTGCCATTGCTTCTAAATAGGGATTTGCTTTCATCTGGACAACTGTAAGCTAATAAACATGACTCATCTCTGTGCTTATTAGCGATCCTTCCAGGGACCACAGGGGACACTGCCCTGTACCGTGCCGTATCCCCAGCTCCGGCGCGGGCTTCGGCAGGCATTATGTGCACATGGGGCAAAACCTTCTTTCTCTGCTAGTTTATTTGGTCTGATTTGTCTATCGATTGCTTCCTGAGGCTGGGTGTGTGCCAGTGTGAACCGAGCTGCGAGCAGGGGTGGGAGTTACGAAAGCAACCCTGATGACTCAGGGAGCAAGGCTTTTTGGATGGCTCCAGAGGGATGCTGGCTCTGCTCCCGAGGGAGCTGGAAGGGCCCTTTGTGGTTACGTGTGCTTGATAAGGAATGGAGGAAACCTTGAAGGAAACTGCAAAGTCAACAGGAGGGCTTGATAAAGGAGCGTCAGGTATTTCTGGGTGCTGAGTCCAGCTGCCCCAGGGAAGATCTTCACCGTGGGATCGCGGCAGGGACGTAGGATGGAAACGATACAGATGTTCCCAGCGCCGGGCAGAGAGTGGAAGTAACGGAGGGAGGACGGGAAGGACAGAGGGAAGGAGGGCAGAGAGCCTAGAAGGGAGCTTAACCTCTGCTTCTCTCACATGCCATTGCCTTTAAGAGAGGAAATTCCCATGGACTTTTGGCCACTTTCTAGTAAAAAGAAAAACAGCGTCACGCTACTTAACAACGAACTATAAACACATTCAGGCTCCACAAATTTAAGCTTGAGTAAAAGAGACTTGGCAGATGGAAGAGAATACTATGAAAATACCAAATACCTCAGAAGTCAAACAAAGTCACTCTAATTGCTTTCCTCCCTCTCAGAATAAGTCATTCTTGTGAACTACTGGAGCAGACTCTGCCATTTCTGATCCAATTCCCATTATTTCTGGTGGTTTGCTGGATTCACAAGCAGGATTGTGGATGCTGATACTTTCAGCATCCTGTGGCATATTGATATTGCTCCAGCTCTGTCCAAATGATGGGCCCTTCTCATGGTTTTAAAAAAAAATTAGTTTGCAGGATGACTGGGAAACAATTTATGATCAATAACATGGGAACGATAAAATACCAGCCACTTCCACTCATTACAGATTTGGGTGTGATTCAGACCGGGAATAAAACAGAAGAGCCTTCCTTTCATGCGATTACTAGCATCTGACCCCATAGTCTATTTGCCTGGCACTCCTCCTACTTCACTGATAAGGCACCTGGCATGGTAGGTGGGCGCCAATTGCACAAAGTATTGCGATAATTCTTTATAACTTACAGTGGATTTTTTCGGACCTTATCTTCTCCATTCGCCTCTTACCTCTCTGCGGCCACGGCTGTCATGGAGTAAATGCTCACAAACATTGCGGTGATGGGGAACCAGTTCTGAAACCTGCAGAATTCCTCGCCAAAATACCAGACGTTGTGACTGGCGTAAATAAAATTGAAGATGGTATTGAAAGTGGACATCAGCAAATCCGAAAGAGCCAAATTAATGATAAAGTAATTGGTAGCAGTCCTCATTCTCCTGTGCGCGAGAATAATCCAGATGATGGTGACGTTGCCAACGATGGATGCGATAACAATGAAGGAATAGGTGATAGCCCACAAGGCAATTTGCCATCCCGGCTGGGTAAACTGGGTTACCGCCGTCCAATTGCCGCTGTCCTCGAGGGAGTCAGCCTGTGAAATGTTGCTAGCATTTAAAATGGAAAATGTGCTCATGGTTTTTTTTTTTTTCTTTGGTTAAGCATAAAGTAAAATCTTCTGGCATCTGCTCATTTTCTTCCAGTAGATGCTGGTGTTATGAATCCCCATGCATACGACTAAATGCCATTAAAAAGACGTCGGGATGAGATGTCTCATGTCCTCTCGTCCTGTTTTCCAAGTGGTGCAATGCAGTTCCAGGAGGAGAGGAGCGATACCGAGGCCCTCCTCCTTGCCTGGCATTTTAACCTACGCTCAAAGAGCAAAAACTGAAGAACTCTCCCCCTTGAGTTTCTTTTTCTGCTAAAAAGGAAAGAAAAAAAAAAAAAGAAAGGGGGAGGAAGGTGTTTTCCAGGTCAGTGACAGGCGATGTCTTCCTTTAGATTATTTTTAGGGCCAAGAAAATATAAATGGAAATATCAAGCCAGAAAACACTTAAATCCAAGTGGAAATCCTTCTTTTTCAGGGCAGCGGTTTTCCAAGGCACCGGGTATCTGAATCTTCTGCCGCGGGACTGAGGACATTTGGTTTTCTTTGCCTGTGTAACTGTTAAGTGTAAGGCAAGAGCCGTACTGAGATAAATTCTCTACAGGGTTGGGGACTTTGAAAGGAGGTGGAGTCTCTTGCAGGCAAAATCTAAACAACCAATTTGACATCAAATGAAACATGGCGAAGTGGTACTTGAAACTTTTTTTTTTTTTCCCCCCTCCTCTCCGTTTTGAAATCACCTCTGCAATGGGCATGCTGCTATATCAGGATTTTACAGGCTTAAATGCAAGGGTAGCTACTTTGCCAGGTTTACCAGCCCTGCAATCCTTGCGTTTCCAGGACCCTCCCCGGCTTCCTGCAAACTCTCATAGCAAGAAAGAAACAAAACATTTTCAGTGCAATTTTAGCAAGGTGATCTTGCTCTCTGCAACTACTTGGAGGCTTATCTGCATTTTCAATACATTTTACTTAATGATGACTGCCTTACGTAATACAACTTGACTAGCCATATTTAGTAGATTTGGTACAAGTTAATCTATTTAAATTACGTCCTGTTGGTGCTTGAAGGGTTGTTGGTGAATAATGCCAGGAGAGAGGCATTTGTGAAGGCCAGACCCGAGCTTGGACTTCTAATAAGGCTTCAGTGGGAAGCTGACACCCAGGGTCTCATCTGGAGCTCCAGAAATCCTTCTCCAGCTGCTCTTTAGCATAGAAACATCCAGAGGATCCTCAGCTCCCATCCTCCACCCTCCGTGATGCTGAGGGACTGAACAAGGGGCATTCCCCCTTCGGATCGCTGCATCCCCTTTCCCAACGCATGCTGTAGGAACTTATTGACCTCACGCACGTAAGAATGAGTATCCGGTCCTCGTAGGAAAGGGGAACCCCTGACTCCCGTCTCTGCTCAGAGCACAGTGCTCTTGCTCGCTGTCAGCTTTACGGTAAAGGACATAAACAGAAGCAACACGTCGAGGATGAGATTTCAAAGGGTACTTGGCACTGGCTCGTGCCTGCTCTGCTGGAAGCTGAAAGTGTTTCAGGTATTAAAACCTGGTTTTGGGATTCGGAAAGTAACATAACGGGGAAAAAAACTCCCCCTGTGCGTACAGCACTGGGACGGCAGTAGTTTTCCAGCTCCTGTAGTTGCTGGAGCTGCAGGTGTGGCAAGCTCCCCTGTAACAGGCTGGTATTTATCAGTTCAGGATCCTTTCCACCAGCTCAGCCTTCCCTGCTTCATTGATTCTGGAGGCATCTTCGGTTAACCCATCGCCTGACCACCGCGACTCTTTAAAGCAGGTCTTCTCTGGTACGGTATTTACCCAAGTGTTGGTTTTTAGAAATTAGTATCTGTTGTACTATATGTAATATCTCCTCTTCACGATGGACTTCCCTACCCAGAAACTGCAAAAATACACTTGCACGTATCTTCTCATGTCCATTGCAAAGCTGTTCCAGGCTCTTCTTGAAAGTCTTCCGCTGACACCTCATTAGAGAGCTTACGAACGATCCCCTTGCTGTGTACACCCCAGGAGGGCTGCTCATGATTTGCAATACAAGTTCAACAGCTAATAGTGTTATTTGGATTTTTTTTCTTCATCTCTCTCAAATCTCTTCAAATTCCAAGGAGAATCTGAGCAAAAACCTCCATATGTTTAGCTGAGAGTGCAGCTGAAGTGCTGTATCAGTCTTTGCTACAGAAAGCAGAGCAGAAGCAAGCGCTTAGGAAAAGGACTGTACTTTTTGATGTTTCAATGGTGAAACCATAAGACCTCTCGGCTGACTTTGAAGATGGTCAGGGTGCCCACATTTCCTAGGAACCTTCTTCCAAACCATCTGTCCCAGCCCCTGATCTGTTACTCGGGTGATAATCGGAGAGCAGCCACCCTTTGGTCAACACTTCATCATACCAGTCAGCAGGGATTTGCTTTCGTTTATACACACCTTTTATTCATTTGCTGGTTGTGCATTGATGAGGTTATCGTCCTGGAGCCTGGCCAATGATTTGGTGTGTGCTATCGGCCTTTTGACTTGCAAACTGGAGCAGTTTTTTACAAAGGCAGGCTCCAAATTCCTCAGGAAGATTGCCCTTGCCTAGGACTGCGGGCAAAACCCACCTCTCCAATGATTTTTGGAGTTGTGTCAGGGAAAGGGACTATCTGAAGGCAGGGGTTTTGGGTTTGGCTGGTTTCACTGTTGTTTTTATTATGGGCAGATTGTTCAAGGCCAAACATTACCGTGCTGAGTCACCGATCCCAGATCTGGGCAAAGGGTGAGAGATGCAAACAAAAGATGTGGGTCTGGAAGGTCAGGAAGGGTGAATAAGGTGCATTTTGTGTTTTGGAAAAATAACACAAGGTAATACAGGCAGTAGAGGCTTTAATTGCATTGCACGTTGAACTCTGTTTTGGGAGGAAGGACCTTTGTCCAGGGAACAGCTCTGAGAGCGGGACGGGAGGACCATGAGCATCCACCTTGCGTGGGGCAACGTGCAGCCAGACTGCAGCTTTACCGGCCAGGCTTGGGCTGGAAGAAAGCAGCAAAAATGCTGCTGGGAGCTGTGAAAAGCTTAGGGTCTTTCTGATGCTGCTTGGTGCAGGGCTAGCTGCGGGTTCACTTTCCTTTTCTGCAGATCTCTTAAAACCCTGGGTCAAACGCTCTGTACACCGTGGCTTTTGAAGACTGTCCGTGGGATCTACCGTGCCTTGTACAGACTTGCAACAACCTCCATAGCCCTGGAGGTGAGGGAGGAAACGTGGAAGTCACTGACCCTTAACATGAACAAAACCACCGCTAGTTGAGCCGTTGGAAGGTCTCGGGAGCAGGTGCTGCAATGCACGCTCTGCCTCGATGCTGGCAGAGATGCCAAAGTCTCGGTTGGAAAACTGCAGCTCTGTGCTGCGTCGGGCTGAAATGGAGAGAGCACAACCAAGAAGGACCCTCAGCAGCGCAGGCAATCCATAATGTCTTTCTTTAAACCACTGTTTGCTGCTAAACTATACTAATTATGTTCAAAAGTCTTGCCATTTCATTGTCTAGACAAAGTCTGGGATTCAGACAAAGAAAAGGATTCTTCAGTTCTTTTCGTACGGTTTCATAACAGGAACCTGTTTTGAGGTATTGGCTCAGTACAGAGTGAGAACAACAGGAAAATGGATGCTCCTTTTAATCACCTTCCCCATCCAGCCGATCGTGCCCTGAAATTTTATTTGCAGAAATGACAGCACAAACGACAAGGTAAGGCATTAGGAAAGTCAGATCGAAACTATTTAGTTAAATACATAAACGAGTAAAATGCGTAAGTGACAGGAACGTGTTTGGATGTGAACAATGCCCACGAGACATGAAGAACGCGTGGTAGACTCTAATTCCCAGCGCTTACGTGATATGCGATGCGATTTCCAGCCTGCACGCCATTGCTAAGTGTCAGGGATATTTGCAAATTTGTCTGAAAATTGAAGTTGTTGGTATTTTAGAAGACGAATGCTCTAGGACACTGTGTTATGTATTATTGTCAGAAACCTAAGAGGCGATGAGCTGTTCTGTCGCTGGCAGGGACCTGGGCTGGATTATGTGTTTCCCAGAAGCAGAGTTTAGCGCTGCATGCAAAAGCAATGGCACTTTTTATAACAGAATTATCCAGGGATATTTTTTAGGCTTTACGTAAGAGGTTTTGGGTATATTGTACATACCTAACAAAATGATGTGCGACCAACCACCTACACAGTTTTACCTACAGAGCTTGGGGGTTTTCCACAGTCTCTTTGCTAGATAACTTAAGAATAAATGCTGCTGCACTTCATCCTCTCTGATACCAGATGCTGATTTTCAATGCCGTCTGTCTCTGCTCTAAGCAAGGATGCAACAACTAACTCTGTGACAGTTGTCCGCCACTTTGAATGAGACTTTTTTTCCCTGAGGAAAATAGTCCATTGTGGGACAGGAGGGCAGCACTGCCAGCTTGAAAGGGGTTATTTCATCTCGTAGGCATGAATGGCGTTTGCAGTTCATGATCGCTGTGTAAGACTCAACACTGACCCACTGTCACGGCAGTGGGACGTGGATAAATGTCGGCGTAGGCAGAAAAACGTGGCCAGGGCAATGTGCCCGTTAACTGTTGCACTTGCACTGTGCTATTTGCAGGACAGGACTCTCTTGGCACAGGCAATTGCCTGGGTGTTATAACGGAAGGTAAATGCTCTGATATTGCTTATTTGTGCTGCTGTAGGGTGTAGGGATTCATCTTTGCGATGTTTATGTATGCTTAACCGAAAAACCCAGCACCCAAGCAGCAGCTTTGCATTTATGCGAACCTCATGAAGTTCAACAAGGCCAAGTGCAAAGTAGTGCACAAAAACAGGCTGGGCAGAGAATGGATGGAGAGC
>NW_009599877.1:7186-13752 GCF_000690535.1 Cariama cristata | reverse complement strand
TATATGATGATGAACTCAATCATTATATCAGGAGTAGACTGAGTATATCGACAAGATATCCCAATACTCCTTTTTTTTTTATTATTTTTTTTTTAGGTTCACTAGCTATAAATCAAAGGCATTTATGCTCATGTTGTTCTCAATAATCCAAAACCAGAGCAACAAATTGCCATGAGGCAGCAGCTTACCACATTAGTAGAAATCGATTGTTTTTAGAGGGACTGGACTTACCTGTTGAAGTCCAACCTCATGATAAAAAAAAAAAAAAAAAAAAAAAGAGGTCAATTAGGGTGCTTAGCCACCCTAGGGACATGAACGTACTTTATTATAGAAATTAAATGTATGCAGAGAGTCATCACTAAGGAACTGACACAGAGAAATTTCAAGTTTGTCAACATTCTCCTACTGAAATAATAAATAGGATTTAAAAGGTGGAAAATAATAGAAAATTCAAAACACAGCCTTAATATTTAGACAGCATTTACCTTATTTCATTTACTTGTCTAATGACCTCTTCTTGAGTTTTCACAACTGTCTCAACTTCTTGCTGGGAAACCTGGTGGGGGGCAGAGGAGGGGTGGGGGAGAAAAAGATCAACATACCTTGGAAAAAGCAAATCAATCATGCTGCTGAAATTAGGTTATCAATCAAGGTGTATTTTTCTTTTTTAATTTACCTGTCCTTGTTGACCTGGAAAACTGGCTCCTCTTTTAGCAATCTCATCAGTGACTGCAGAGACGTATCTCCTCTGCTCATCCAGAATCATGTCCAATTGCCTATTAAGCTGTTTGATTTCAAGATGAATTCGATTCTGCCCCTCAAAGATTTGTCTCAGTTCACGATCACTTACAGTTTCAAAAATGTCATCCGCTGATAAGAAAAAAGCACAGGTAGTTCTTACATAAATGCATTCTTCCTAAGTTACATTGTATCATTTTTCTTGCACTCTTAAATTTCTACACAGATATGCTTTTTTCTTATAATTTGATATATTTGCTGTTTATTTATCACCATTGCCATGGCAAAGGATACCCAAATGGGATCAGAACAACTGAACAGAGATAACCACACCTTCAAACTCAGACACCATCTTAGAGTTCCTATTTCAATACTTGGGTAATGTGCAACATAAAACGGAAACAGGACACTGTTACTATTAGGAGGCAGCTATCTCTGCAGAAGCTAGCATTGTATGACCAACTATCCTTCAGAAGAGATTTGCAGGTATTAAGTAACAGCTACTTTTAGAAAAAGTAAGCTTTAAAAAGTAGCTTAAAATAGAGAAGCGACTGCACATTTTGAGTGAGTTCCTCTGCAGCTTCAACAACATCAGAAAGTCCAAAAGCCTCTACCCCGCTCTGGTGAAACCCCCCTGCAGTACTGCCTTCAGCTCTGGGGTCCTCAGCACAAGAAGGACATGGACCTGTTGGAGAGAGTCCAGAGGAGGCCACGGAGATGATCCAAGGGCTGGCACACCTCTGCTGTGAGGACAGGCTGGGAGAGTTGGGGTTGTTCAGCCTGGAGAAGAGAAGGCTCCGGGCAGACCTTAGAGCAGCCTTCCCGTACCTCAAGGGCCTACAAGAAAGCTGGAGAGGGACTTTTGACAAGGGCAGGGAGTGACAGGACAAGGGACAATGGCTTTAAACTGGAAGAGGGAAGATTTAGATGAGATACCGGGAAGAAATTCTTCCCGGTGAGGGTGGTGAGGTGCTGGCACAGGTTGCCTAGAGAAGCTGTGGATGCCCCATCCCTGGAAGTGTTCAAGGCCAGGCTGGATGGGTCTTGGAGCAACCAGGTCCAGTGGAAGGGGTCCCTGCCCATGGCAGGGGGGTTGGAACTGGGTGGTCTTTAAGGTCCCTTCCAACCCAAACCATTCTGTGATTCTAAGAAAAAGATTATTATTTCTTACCAATGGTGGATAGTATTTCAAAAACACAAATGAAGATAAAATGGTGTAGGACCTTTAGAATAGTTGTAACATCACTGCACAAAAAAAGATGACAACCTGAAATTTCAGGTCTAGATGCCTAAAGTATATTCCTGATATGTGTGCATTCAAATACAGCTAATTCAATCCACAAAAGTAAGAAACAGACTGGCTTCCATTATGTTTTCAAATAAGCAGATTCTTTTTTGCCCAGCTCCAAAACAAAACAAAACCAAAGCAAAAAAACAACTCAACCCAAGCAAACAAAATCCCCACCATGTTCCATAGCAGAACAATCAAAGTCAAAGCGCTTTGGCTAAACACTCAAAAAAGTAGGCAAGAGTTATTATTATAATTTTCCTAAATTAAGTATCTTCATTTGAAATCAGTGCAAAAACGCTGTTCAGTCTGAAATATCTTTAAAGCAATACTTGCTGAGAGCTGCAGATGCATAGTATCAACAGTGGATAGGGCAAACCTGCCTTACCCAGACAAACTTAAATTCCTTAACAATAGCTTAAAATGTAAAAATAAAGGCCACAGTTTTTAAGAACATCAAGCTGGAAATTTGGTTCTGAGCCAATGCGAATACCAATACTGAATGTCAGCTAATTCTGTGGTGCTGAAACTGACAGAAGTCAATACATGTCCAATATTAGGCAAGCATTAAAAAGCTTTTCCAAGTAAGCACATGTCCCAGCATATCCACTAGTCCATCTTTAACAACCATCCATAAAACAAGATGGAAAAAAAAGTTTGTTATGAATGTGCAGAAACCGACCAAAAAGATGACCTTTCAAATAACTAAAAAGGCCATGCTTCCTTAATCATCACTTTACAGCAGGATGCATGACCTTCTCTCCCTTCTACAGATTCTCATTGTTCCCATCATGTTTCCGTTCATTTGTTTTGTTCTCAATCCAGGCATGACAAAAGGGACTTTATATTTCAGAAAACACTTCACAAACAAAAGACCAAAGATTCTTAAATAAAGTAAATAACATCAGGAGGAGCTTAGTAAGATCAGTCAGAGTATCAAGCCCTAGTTCTGAATATCCTGGAAAGCAACTGTTTTCCTTGACAAATGAAAAATCGCTCAAATAACTTGCCTGGCTGTCCTTGCACATCAGGATGTTCCTTTTGAAATTCTTCTTTCTTTTTATCCAATTCTTGTTGAAAGTGTTCAAACTCTTCTTGATACTTCTCTTTATCTTTCTGAGGAATTTCTGCATCTGGTGTTGGCTTTAAAACATTATCAAAGGAGGAGGGGGGAGAGAGTTTTTTTCATGTTCTCCACCACTCCCATATAACTTATTCTCCAGCAAGGCTGTTCAGATTTCAGATCTGAAGACATAACACACTTAGTGGAGCACATTAATATATTAAGTTGAAGTGAGAAACTAGGCACTCCTATGGAGACCCACAGCTTTTTCCTGATACATGCCTACTTTCTGCTTTTGAAAAGAAATAAAGTTTTACAAGGACAGATGCCGTTTAGCAGTACAGAACTGTTCTAGAGGTACAGGAAACTGAAAGCAGTAACAGATTATCTGTCTACTTTCCAAACAAAGTGTACTTTTTAGTTTGTTTTCCCTGCATGTTTTGATTTAACAGGATTTTTGTTGATTCAGCGTTGCTTCAAGAATTCTGGTCTTGAAAACGTTAACTAAAATATTACCAAAACATTATAGTATTAGTCTCATTTTTCTGAAACTGATGACAGCACAGCTACCTGCCAAAATCCTGAAACAAGGATGCCAAGTATGACTTCAGAGAAAATGCCATAATCTGGTACTACATATAAAACATATACAAGAACATATTTTACTAATTATGCATAAAGATGCTTACTATTTCCTTCCCAGGCTCAGTCAGCTGGAAGGTCAGAAAAGACAGGACATCATGATCATCTGTGTTCAACAATAGACAAGAAAACCCACTGTTAATTGCTACTGTTACAAATCCTGGTACTTCCCAAGTCAACCTTGCACTTGCAAAGGATCCTGAGGCAACAGCATCCTCCCAAAGTCCTCCCAAGAGTTTATGCAGTGGGGAATGAGACTGCACAATGTCTTTGTCAGGATAAACTGAAAGTCCTTCTGCTCTGGCCAGGAAAAGGCCTAAGCATATGAGTAATTTGGGAATGGGAGAGGATTAATTACATCATCGGGGTAAGAAATCGGTATAATGGATCAACACTAGCAGTAAAAAAAACCAAACAAACAAAAAACCCCACAAACTCTCCTGCAAGCCCTGCAAGTCCCCACACCGTTTGTCACAATTTTTAACATTTGCTACCTGCAAGTCCCCCTGTTGCTGCAGATATTCCAAAATATCCTTGCGATGGCAACACCATATCTTCCACTTTCGCACAAAATTCATAGTCTTCTTTATCCGGAGTAAAGCCATTGTTAATTAATACCTAAAATGTTAAACACTTACAATTTTTACCACGTGAATCTATTTGTGTTAATTGCTTCGTCAGTTTATAGTAATGGTCACAAATACAACTTATTGGGTAATTCAGCAGCTGATACTAGAAACCAAAACCTATTTCTTTTCTGAAAGACACTGTTTACAAAGAAAATGCACAAGCTTTCTATTTTAAAAAGGAAAAAAAAAAAAAGGCCTGATTCAAAGGTCAGCATGAACAAAATTCAACATTTTCTATTCATCACCTGAGGACATACTGCATAGAATTCAGACACATAAAAAATGTATTCATTTCAGTTGTAAGAAGCAGCAAGGCAACTTAGTGCATGGAAAGGAACACATGAGGGAAAGGGAACCCACCGGAAGAACTGAAGGTAAGCCAAGGGATGGCACAGCACTGTCTGAGGGTGCTAACGGGAGCATTTACGCTGTTCCAGGGAGCACTGAGGGTTGAGGAGCACATCTGAAATGCGTGTACACCAACACACGCAGCGTAAGAAACAAACAGGACAAACTGGAAGCGTTGATCCTTTCACAGAGCTACGATGTCATTGGTGTTAGTGAGACTTGGTGGAATGAGTCCCAACAACTGCAGTGCTGGGATGGAGGGCTACAGGTTGTTCAGGAGGGACAGGCAGGGCAGGCGAAGTGGGGGTGTCTGTATGTAATGGAGACATTTGATTGTATGTAATGTTTCTGCATGTAATGGAGAGGTTTGACTGCGTAGCCCTTATAGTTACAGACGATGTGGTTGGGAGCCACTGGGTGAGGCTTAGGGGGATGGAAAACAAAGCAGATGTTGTTGTGGGTACCCACTATTGATCACCCAGCCAGGATGACAGCACTGATGAGTTATTCTACAGGCAATTAGGAAAAATATCTGAATCAGTAGTCCCTGTCTTTATGGGGGATTTTTACTTCCTAAACATCAACTGGGAACACCATACTGCTGTGACAAGCAAGTCTGGGAAATTCCTGAAGATGAAGATAATTTCTCATCACAAGTACTCGGTGAGCCAACTAGCAGAGATGCCCTCCTATGCTTGTTTGTAAACAGAGGAGGACTTGTGGGAGGTGTGATGGTAGGTGGCTGTTTTGGCCACAGTGATCATGAAATGGTAGATTTAAAAAATTTTGGTGTAATGAGAAGAAAGGTCAGCAGAGTTGCTACCCTGGATTTCAAGACAGCAAACTGCAAGCTCCCCAGGGAGCTAGTCAGCAGCGTCACATGAGAAACTGCTTTTGAGGGCTTAGGGGTCCATGAGCGTTGGTCAGTTTGTAAGAACCACTTTTTTTTTTTTTTTTTTTTTTTTTAAAGAACCTTGCACAGAAGCAGGCAATCCCATTGTGTCAAAAGTCAACCAAGCGGAGCAGATGACCAGCTTGACTGAACAGGGAATCCTCTTGGAACTCAAGAGGAAAAAGAAACTGTATGATCTCTGGAAGCAAGATCAGGCTTCGGAGGAAGATTGCAGAGCCATGGTTCGCATATGCAGGGAGAAGACACAAAAGGCCAAAGCTCAACAAGCGCTGAAACAGGCCAGTGTTGTGCCAGACAAGAAAGGCTTTTTTAAGTACGTCAATAGCAAGAGAAGGTCCAAGGCAAACATTTGACCAACACTTGTTGAAGATAGTCACCTGATAAATAGGGATGAAGAAAAGACAGAGGCATTCAACTCTGGTTTTGCCTTAGTCTGTACTAATACTGACAGACCTTGCAGAGGGATCTAGATAGATTGGAGCATTGGGCAATCATCAACAGCATGAAATTTAGCAAGAACAAATGTTGGATTCTGCACGTGGGACAAAGTAATGCTGGACACAAGTGAAAACTGGGAGAGGAGTGGCTGGAGAGCAGCCCTGCAGAAAGGGATCTGGGGGTGCTGGCTGACGGTAGGCTCGATCTGAGGCAGCAGTGTGCTCCGGCAGTCAATAGGGCAAACCACATCCTGGGGTGCATTAAACATAGTATAACCAGCCAGTCAAGAGACGTGATTACGCCACTGTATTTAGTGTTGGCACAGCCTCACCTTGAGTGCTGTGGGCTCCATGATTTTAAAAAGGATGTTAAGGTACTTGAATGCGTGCTTGAATGCAGAGAAGGGCAAGCAAGCTGACGACAGGGCTGGCAGGCATGGCCTGTGAGGAGCGGCTGAGGGCTCTGCATCTGTCTGGGTTGGAGAGAAGGGGACCGAGGGACCACCTC
>NW_009599877.1:0-7113 GCF_000690535.1 Cariama cristata | reverse complement strand
GGGGGATGGGGACAACGCTGCCTCTGTCAGGGGAGGTTCAGGCTGGACGTTGGGAAGCCTTTCCTTACCGAGAGGGTGCTCAGACCCTGGAACAGGCTTCCCAGAGAGGGGGTTGATGCCCCAAGCCTGTCAGTGTTTAAGAGCCGTTCGGACACTGCCCTTAAGAACAAGCTTTCACTGTTGGTCAGCCCTGGAGGGGTCAGGCAGTTGGGCCAGGGGATCATTGTAGGTCTCTTCCAAATAGAATTATTCTATTCTATTTCAGTCTAAAACTGATCATGGCATAATAATACCAACTCTGGTTCAAGAAATCTTTGACTCAGGGATCATTAAAGGCCAGTCTATCAAAAGTATACATCCCAATAATGTTCTGGGCAACACAAATTTTTGGCCTGATCTAGAAGAGTCATCCCTTCTGTTCTTAGGTTGATTCTAAGCTTAGAGAGATTCTCTCTTCTTCCACAGATGCATTTACAGAACTGATAAGGTTAGCAAAACATTTGGGCCAGAGGAGTTCCTAGATAAGGCATCAGGGACCAGGCACATTCAAAGAGAGAGCAGCCTTGGAGTCTGAAATTTAATTTTCATTCAAGAGTAACAGATAGCTTTTACCATTACAACACAGTACAAGGTCCACCCTCTTTTACATGCATTCATGTTTACTTTTAGAGAAACTTTTACTACAAAATGACAGCTGTGTGTTTTGTGGCTAATGCCTATGAATAGCACCTTTTCAGAAGAAATCACAAGCCAAGAAACACAAACTTCATAGCTGTCGCAACCCAGTGCCACATTAGTATTTTTCTCTCCTTATCTAGAAGGAATTCACAATCATCTAAATAGGATTTTAAAAGTCTTAAAGACTCCCTTACATCAGTGGTTTTCTATCATCTTCAGTCTTCAAAGCCCTCCTATTTCTTGGAGGTGGGAAGCCTCAAGTAGCAAATTTAAATCTGCTATCAAATACAGTTTTTTAGTCACATTTCAAGAACCTCTTACAATCAGCTACAAAACCCTCTGCAGCATTCAGGTCAGCTTGAGAAATACCATTCAAGTTAAGCAACTGCTCAACCACTTGGAAGCTGAGGAAGAGATGCTGGCTTTGGGACACCTCTACAGGCAAGTCAACAGCAACAGAAAGGTCTGAGCACATATGAGTACATTCACACCACTGACTGCTAAGTAACATCAGAAAAAAATCAGCAGTACCTGCTGAGTCAGCTCAGGAAAGTACAGATGCACTAATACAGCTAAAAGAATGTGTCCAGCATTTGGACATACCACATCTCCTTCCAACTTCTGCTACCAAGCTCAACATTTTCAAGAATATTGGAATTAACATACGGGGTCTTTGTGTTTTCATATAGTTGCAACAATCTCACACTTAAAAACCTGAGAAATATGAATAATTATGCTATTTCAGAGTACTTACAGTCAATGATTTTTGGTAGTATGTTATCTTGACTCGAACAGGATAGGGTTTGTTACGAAAGTCCCTCTGACAGGATGCCAATGCTTGCGTGGAACCATCACTATGCAAGAAGACAACTTGCATAAAAATATATCTTATGATTTATCAGCTAAGACAAAAAAGCATCAATGTATCACTAAGCAACATCATGATAAGTTTTTCAATATGCAAGTTTTTCAAAAGCTGTCTCATAACTGCACTGAGCTTTCCTGAGGTTTGGGATCAACAGTACTAGATGCTTTACACAGGACACAATATAGACAGAATGTAGCACTGGGGAAGTCTGTGTGCCTCGAAGATATACTCCCGCACCTGTGAACTGAGATGGAAATAAGCTATAGTCTGGACTGCACCAACTAAGCTAGATACCTCTCTTCTCAGAGAATCCAAAAAGATGTCAATTATGCTGTTGACAACAAACAATCAGAAATCAAAATGAAACCGTTAATTTTAGTAACAGGCAATTAGCTTTCAGTTAGTCACTTTTGTCAGTTATTACCTGTGTGTGGAAGATACCCATAAGTAATGAAGAGGTAAAAAGGCCGTACCTCCATTTATCTGAGTTCACCCATCCTAAAGGACATATGGTATTTAAATATCCATCAGTTGCCAATTTCTGTGCTGCTACTGCCAAAAGTGTTTTAACAAACAGAAAAACTCAAATGTAAAGGAAACAACAAAGTTTCATAGGAAAGAAACCTTTATAATGTTCCTCAAAGAGTTCACACAAGACTTCATCATTTAAAAGCAAACATTCGTCGTTAACACTGAAAAAACAACTTACTTCTGATGGTCATACAGAAGTTTTCCATTGTTGCCTACAACAATCACTCCAGGATTGTTTTTCTAGAAAAAGAAATAGCAAAGAAATGTAACTGTCTAATTCAAAGTGAAACATAAGAAATATTACCGATAGCCTTTCTGCGATAAAGCACCTAAAGTCATTACACTACAGATACACCACAGATGGTTTTATTCTTTCTGTACTTCAGGATTACATAAGCAAAATGACTGAGTAGCACTGTGTCACGCTGCATGCTTTGCAAGAGACTGCTACATTCTTTGCATAGTTAGGGGTGAAAAAACCCACACAAATTAAGTTTCTGGATATACTACCAATTAGCATAATTTTACAAATACAGAAATGTAAAAGACACAGATAGGAGACATTCATATGTAGTGAAGATACAGATCTTGAAAGTAACAGATGACTTAATACATCCATCTTTGGCTACATAACACTGGGAAAGACAACCAAACAGACACTATGTTGACATCCTACTGACCTTATCACAGTCATTAGAAAAACCTCAGGAGCTAGTCTGAGTTTAGTCAGAGACTAAACAAAGTCTGTTGAACACATCCCCAGTTATTTAAATTGCTAGATGAGAACAAGTTAAAAAGATAATAGCAGAACAATTTACAGAGCTATTCCGGTTGCCTCCAGGAGTTCATGAAGTAAACTCCAGTTTTCACAAGAGCACAAGATTTCAGGGTTAATCTCCCTTCAACATTTCATCATCTCTTTAAGTGTACTGCTTTTGGCTGGGATAGAGTTAGATTTCTTCATAGTAGATTGTATGGAGCCATTTTGGATTTATGATGAAAACAGTGTTGATATCGCAGGGATGCTTTAGTTATTGCTTACACATAGTCAAGGCCTTCTCTGCTCCTCACCCTACCCCACCAGTGAGCAGGCTAGGGGGGCACAAAGGGTTGGGAGGGGACACAGCTGATCCCACCGACCAAGGGATATCCCAACCCATATGACATCATGCTCAGCAATAAAAGCTGGGGGAAGAAGGAGGAAGGGGGGGGACATTCCAAGTTATGGCATTTGTCTTCCCAAGTAACTGTTACACGTGATGGAGCGCTGCTCCCCTGGAGATGGCTCAACACGTGCCTGCCCACGAATTAAGTGAATTAAGTTTTGCTCTGCTTGAGCACGCAGCTTTTGATTTACCTATTAAACTGTGTTTATCTCAATCCAGAAGTTTTCTCACTTTTACCCTTTCAGTTTTCTCCCCTATCCCGTCAGGGGGAATAAGCAAGCAGCTGTGCGGTGCTTAGCTGCCTGCCAGGGTTAAACCACAACATAAAGCAATATACTGTCTCACTAGACAGATTGCCAGCTCTTCAGAAAAGAAAACAAGACTCAGACTTCAAGAATTCAAGAAATAACTTCCTTCTCAATTCACAGTGGTGGGGTAGTGTGGTCCTTTGTCTTAAAAAAAACCCTACAACCAAACTACCTGTTTCTTTTCCTTCATCACATAGATCGTGACAACAACAGAACAGTATATCGGTATACAGAAATACAACAGTGTTTCCACTTCTCAGCAATGGATTTTTGTTAGCGTAACTGCTAACTGCTAACATCAGTATCATCTGCGCAGTACCACTGTAGTACTTTGATGTCATCTTCTTTCTGTTTATTTCAGTTTAACAACAGTGATATTGAATTAGTTCAGAGCACACTTGCATATATTCTGCACCAAGCATGTACAAACAGTTCCATTCCAAAGCATTCATGAATGCAACCCAAGTCTAATCTACCTTAGAGCATAGTAGACAACTACTAACAAAAGTATTCAATGTTCATCGTTGATGGGCGGTCCAATTTCTGCTGGGGATCGTGTCTGGATGCAAGCAAATACAAGAACTTGAAAAACAGCAGAGAATCCAAAGTGGGGAATACCTTGTCTTTTTTTTTTTGCCTCCAAAAGTCACAAAAAAGATGTGCTGAAAACTCTTGTGACATTTAGTGTGGTTCTTACTATTCCAGGTGTTCAGAGCTATGAAACTGTATTTCTCTTTTTAAAAAGCTCTTGTCACTACTTTTACAGAGAAATAAAAATTAAACTCTAGTATAACCTACAGCCTTAGAAGGAGGAGAAAAAAGGCTTTGCAGTTTTTAAATCAGCATCATATGCAGGGTGCTTTGAGTTGGCAGTACTAGATGAAGTCTACTTCTAGATGCTAACATATTAGGCTGAGGACCAGTTACAGCACCAAACATCTTCCAGTGAACACACTGAAAAAGCAGTAAGATGATTTTCTCCATACTGGAACTGAAGAAAGTAATAGGTTTTCATTAAAAAAAAGTCTTACAAACTCCAGTGTTTAAGACACGTCAGACCAATACAGGCAGGACACAGACTTTTGTTTTGACTAGAAGTGACACATCATCACTTTCTAAAAAAGGGTTTCACACTACACTGACTAAACTTGTCACCATCAGAGTCCCAGTGCTACCAATGTTCTGACAAACAGTGCTGCCCACACGCAATTTTTGGTGGATGGCATCTTCAGTCAGCTAAACTACATCAGAGTCCATATTCATGCCAGAAGTCAGAAAAAAAAAGGAAAAAAAAAGAGGAAAAAAATTCTTCGTAAGTTGAACAATACGTCTTGTCTTTGAAGATCAGAAACATAAATGTCACCTTCAGTCTCTCAACTTTTATATATGATGAAGTTTGCTGTATATCAAAAGCCATTTGTAGGAAAAAAGCTTGTACACCTACAAAAATATATCTAAAACATCTAAAAGCAAGCCAAAGTGGTGCAGGAAAAGCAAAAAAAGCAAAGCAGACCTACCATGTATTGTTAAAGTTTCCCAGGATCTTTCTGAACTGGAAAACTGGAAATTCAAAACAGCAGCTGTCACCCCCATCTGCTACAGAATTTTTGCTGCCGAACTACTCAAGGCAGATTTCTCCCAAGAAAAAGAGCATCTCTGAAGACAGATGTAGAAATCTGTGCTTCCACAGTGTCATATTTTGGTACCATATGCCTCTTCCAAAGCACACATCTTCAGATATATCAACATTTCAAATTGTGCATGGACATTCCAAATTTCACCTTGTACACATGCACATTGTATTTTCCCTCCAAACCTAACCAATGGAGATTCATTATGTGTTACGCTTCAACTTCCAAAAAAAAAAAAAGTGTGAGAAAGTCTAGTAAAAATTCTATAAGGAAAACTTGACTATTTTAATTTATCCCTTCAAAGTGAAGGGGAGAGAGTAGTGAAATAACATCCTATTTATTTCCACAAAGTTGTATGTACAAAACAGGCAGAAAATTAATTTATAATCTTTGCTAGAAGAGTTTGCTTCTGACTAACCTTTCCATCATTGTCAAAGGAGTCAAAGAAAATTCCAACACCATTCCATTTATCAGCTGCCCCAAAAACAGGACCTTCCAAGCCTTGCTCTTCTGTAAACCAGATTGCCTATTACAGAAAGCAAGTAAGAGTCGTAAGTCAAGATTCACTTTTTAAAGGATGTCTGTTTTTTTCCAGTTAGATCAAATTCTTCATACCAATCCATCAGCTCCAATGCGGCCTCTTCCTGTAACTCGAAAGGTCACTTCGACTTCCCAATATTCAAATATTGACTTGTTTTTTGTCCACACTGACCCTCTTTGGCTTTTCAAAGACGTTGTTATACGAATCTGGTCTGCACTTGGTATGGCATCTAGAAAGGAAAGAAACCAATGCTGAACATATGCAGCAGAAGGTATTGCAAGTGCTTAACTGGCCAATCAACAAATCTTCCAAACTCACAAAATTTTCTGGTCTCCTCAACTAGAGAACAGTTTTCAAAATAACTTTTTAGTAGAGTACTCAAGCACTTCAGAGGGGAAAAAGAAACCCCAAACCCCCACATCTTTACTTTCAACAATTTGACTACCACTGCTTTACAGAAGACTTAATCACCTTCCATTTGGGACCGCAACATACAACTTAATTAAATTAATTTTTAAAAAACCCTACGTTTAGGTTTAGTTTTCTGCTGTATCCCACATGACTTTTCACAAATCACAGATTTTTGTTCTGCTTTTTAAAAACAGATGTTCTAATTTTCTGTTTTATAATTTAACAGGCATGCATTATGGGAGAGATTCATTCTCTTGTATTAAATAACATTTTTTTTTTGTGATTATCTGCTTAAAAAAAGCAGGGAAAAAGCTCATCTATAGACAGTTTCCTTCACGTCACTTGCAGCATACTGTCAAGTAAGAGTTAATAATTAACACTCATGATTTAACCAATATAAACAAAATTAAAGTCTGTCAAAAAATAAAACCACAGAAGTTACTGCAGAGAAACTATACTAAGGCAGAACCTCACGTACAGTAAATATCAATACATTTTACAAGGCCTGGGGGGCCTTAGGAAGACTAGATGCCTTTTTGAGTACAATCAAATCTTGAACCCAGGCTGCAGAGGATATGTAAACTGCATAAACTACGTTCGGTAAAGTCGTATTTGCCAAAGCACAATTTCCGCTTCAAGCTTTTAGATTACGAATTTCAACAGTACGTCCAGCCATACAGAACCACCGGCAGCTCGTCTCGGGCACGCCGCACCTTCATTCCGACCGCCAGTGACACATCATCACTTCACAAGGAGAGTTTCGTACCGGCTGGAGGCAGCTCCTCACAGCCACGCAGCTACCGCACCACAACAAAGGTCACAGGTAACTTCGAACCGCATGTCAAAGGAACCGGGGGAGGGTGCGCAGACGTTTTACCGCCACCCCAGCACCTCCTCCGTCCCTTAGGAACGGCGTGGAAACCCGCGGGAGAGGGCTCAGCGGGGGCACGGACGGCGCCCCAGCCTCACGGCGCGCTCG
>NW_009599876.1:53879-62598 GCF_000690535.1 Cariama cristata | reverse complement strand
CCAAAGAAAAAGCCCCCCAAAAAAACTAAACCAGAAAAAAGCCTGAGAGTGGATAAGAAGTTATCATGGGGGAAAAGATCAAGCAAGAAGGCCTGTGGATGGCACTGGCCTCAGTATCTTGAGAATAAATACTTTCTTACGATGTGTTCTCCAGGGTGGAGAAATTAAACACTTCAGATCAAGTCTATTGCTGCAGAACAGGAATGTGTAATGATTAAATGATTTGCCTGAGGTGACACAGAAATCAGAGCCAAACATTGACCCCAAGATCCCTGAATCCCAGGTCAGACAGTTTGTGAGCTAATAACTATCTGTTGGCTGTTACGGACAGAAGTCCAACCTCCCTCTACTCTCTGCAGAGTCTCTCTTTCTTTTCCCAGTATAGGTCTGTTAACAGAAGGGCATCTTCATTAAGATGCTACTCAAGCTAAACAGCAGATTATGTCTCAAAATATTTTGCCTTTCTTAGTTGTCTGTATTCACTATGAACTCTGAAATGCTAGGAACAAAGGCACATCCAGAAATGGCTCATTTGTTTATCTGCTGAGAGGTGGGCAGAGAGGAAGCAAACTATGCCCCATCACATTATAAGGTTTAATGCTTCCCACAACACAGCAAAACAAAAGGTAAAAATTCACTACTTGTGAAGTATCTACCTATGCCGACAGTTAATTTAGGCTCAATATACAAGCTATGCAGAGAAAATAAATTCTTATGACACATGAAGTCTGGAATCCAGGGCAGCCTGGTAGTGCTATTGAAGCAGCACACTGTTTGCATACTGATTTCTGTGGTACTGTTCTTTGTTTTGAAAAAAAACATATTTATGCAGTTTCATTGGGAGCATAGGTGTCATATCCAAATAAATGAAGAAATCCAGCCAGAGAGACTAGTTTGTGAACAGCTCATTCTGTAGCCAGGGAGAGACACCTTCTAGGGTTTTGGGGCTTGAATTCTGTTTGTAAAATAAAAGTTAGGGTTACGCTTCTTGTTCTCCTTTCAGATTTTGGAGATTTAAAATATCTCCTCATTTATTTTAATAAATTCTGTCTACCCTGCGGAGTAATTTCATGTATAATTTTGATCTAGTGATAGTTCACTGAACATTTAGAAACAACATAATTCACTAGTTTCTTATTTTTCATTTGAAGGATCTTTGAGACTTTTTACCTGCTTCTTAGCTAAGTGTTTCTTTAGCCCTGTGCGTTCAGAATTTTGAGAGCTGCTTTTAATAGATCTGGTCTTGCATGCACTTCATCTGCAGAACTGCTCCTCAAGAGATCTACAGGACAATAAACAAGTAAAAGAACTTCACCTTAGTGTATCTCTTCAGTGGTTTTGCATGACTTTTACTTCACCTCTTGAACCTCTTCAACACACTGTCAAACTGACTGTGCTCTCTGCTTATCTGAGATTACTTTCTCTCCACTGAAATGCAGTTCATTACTTTCTTCAATGGAATTCTAAATCTGTTCTCTAATAGATTTCTAATCCTTAGCAAGCCCACGCATTACGATGCAACCACTGGGCTTGCCATATGGTTAACCTGATTTTCAGTGATCCTGCCACATAATTTTCATTAAGAGCATGTGATTAGGAAAATACCACACCAACCAGAACGTGATTCCCCTTTCCGGCTTTCCCTTATTATTCTGAGGAGATTCTGATTATCACACACCTCCCGGTTTCTACAGAGAACTGTGATTGTTTCCCCTCAGAAATCTCCTGTTCTTACTTTTAAGTGTATTCAAGAGCATTGTAAGACCTTGCTTCTCAAGCTCAGAGTGATGGGTGCACTGTTCCCTGGACGTTCGTAGTTGACTTGCTTATAGATGATTCAATACATCAATAGACTTTTGATCTATTCCAATAAGGATGGCACTATAATACAAAGCATGTTTCCACACTAGCACACTGTTAAAATAAAAATGTTGTGTGTTATTTTTATCCTATTTCTGACCACGCAAAACATTCTGACCACTTGTGATCATTAATAATCTTGTGCAGCTTTTCACAGCAACTCCATCAAAATGTCCTTGGAGAATTCCTGCTCATGTAACTGTATATCACCTCACTATATCCTTATTTCACCAACTGTGGGTTTCTATCTCATGTTCTGTGCTGAGAGTATACTGAATATTTTTCAATAGTGGCAACTGTTAGCCTCCAAAGTACAGGATTTTCTGTGTTTGAAGGAGAATACAAAATACATACACATCAGAGGACAGTGATGCTTAAGTATCAGTTGCCATATGAACACAGTAGTGAACCTTAACAATCTGTCTGCTTAGTATTCAAAGAAAATGAAGTATCTAAAAATACAAATGAAGGATGTTTAAAATGACCACATCTAGCAAGGGTTTCGAGATCTTTGTGTGGGAGATATATAAATGTTGACGTTTTCATGTTTACTGCTGTATTTTCTTTGTTGGTTTATTATGGTGTGGAGTTTTTTTGAACTAATTATTTTAATATTAATTTTAGAGATACTTCCCAATGCTAGGCATACCAGGCATCTTGGGAATGAGTCCTCCTGGAGAAATAATTATTAAGTAGTCAGGTGGGTGAACATATTGTTCTTTTCACAATTAAAACATACATAACTTGTTGTTTTCAATTAATATTCTGTTACCATGACAGAACAACTCCACCTTATCTTGTATATACACTAGACTGAGGACTAACAGCCCCAGAGTAAGTGGCAACAATCAGACACGGGGAGTGTACAGGCAGCTGAGAAGAGGCGTGACAACAGTTCCAAAGCAAAGATACAAACATGTGATGATGCAGTGCTTGAAAAAAAACTTTGGTCTCAGCATTTTTTGCATCATCAGCTATTTATTTCAACATTCTGTATGTCATGAGTACTTTGGCAGAGAGCCCATTCTATTCATTTTAATACTTCTTTTGTATAAACAGCACATGTAAAAGCTCAGTTTTGGAATAGCTCATTAATATTCACTTGTTAAAGGCTGGTTTGTCAAAATGCACTTCGTAGCTGCATCATTTGTGTTATGACATCATCCCACCCTGTGACACTAAAAACCGTAAGAATTCAAATAAAGGTGTTATAAATCTTACGTTTATATGTTTGACCAGTAATTTCACAGTGCAAAAATATCTGGGTCATCACTTTCCAGAGGCACAATCGTCTATGTTTCTATTCCTGGTCAACATTAAATGCGTTCCAGTGCCTGCTCGCATGGTGTTTTCCCTGCTGATGTAATCAGCTAAACAGAACAGAACTATGAATGTTGTAACGAGACATAGTGACTTCCATGTGGGAGTAGGGCTGATAAGCATACACTACAAATTTTAGACTGTTTTAAACTACCCTCTTTTTGGCTCAAAGAAACCACCAGTGCTTTTACTATACCCTCTTGATTCAGCTGTTCTTGTTGAAAGGGCAGGCTCTGATCTGCTATGAGCAGAGGCTTCAGTGCTGTAAACAAGCTGCATACAGGCTTTGAAAGATGCTCCCAGTTTGGGAACATGTACCAAATCTATGTCAGCAGCTTGGTTTACCTCTGACTTCAGCGGGTGAAAACCAGTCCCAGACCATTTGAAGTGGCTCAGTTCCATATATTAAAGCAAGATTGAAAACTAGCAATGACACAATTCTTTCTGTGCCTTTGAATTGACTACTGATCTCAACAAATAGCACTGACTGTAGCGAAGGAGGTTCTGGCACTAAAAGCTAGTTATTGAGAACCACCTCTCTTAGAAAGACAAGAACATTCTTCTGTCCCTCCTTGTTTCATTAACACATCAATGAACCCAGCTGGAACAAGGGCTTCCAGAGCCCTCTTGGAAAAACTTTTGCCTTTCAGAACCTGACATTTCCCAGCTGGAACTGTATCTGTTTCTATGAAAACTGAAAAGCAGGTGTACCTCATGGCTATTCAATCCTAATTTTTTGATGTGCAACCATCATTCATGCTGGTGACCTACTGCCTGTGAAGTCAATGTGAGAGAAGGAAAGAACACAATTCACAGACCCTAAAAGACCCACACGCCCATTCAGAAGTCTTCCACTGTGCTCCTTGCAGATCAGTTAATATGTGAATTATTTGCTGGAAAAATTTGACAAATAATTTACAGCAAGGAACAGTTGAGAAAACTGTGACCTCTTCCACAGGCAGTTTGTGAAGAAGTGAAGAGAAAAAGAAACATTCATAATTTACATTATTCATGAATAATTACCCATCCAGCTCTATTTTCTGTCCATCCATTGCCATTGAGGAACATGCCATAACCACAACTGGATCTTTTTCTCTTGTTTAATATTTTTATCTCCTATATTCTTCAGAAATGTTGTCAGATTTGCAACCAGTGCAAGTAGGTATCCCTCACTGACTTCAACTGAGTTATGTGATTTACACCAGCCAAGGATCTATCTCCAGCTCTGCTTCTCTCCCTTTTTTCTTCCTCTACTTGCAGGAAGAATTTAACTCACATGCACAATCCCACTGAATTATTCACCAGGTAAGTGAAGGTTACATGATTAGGCTCTCTGAATCAGAATTCTAATGTGACTTTAGTTACAAACTTTTTTTCTCTAAAAATATGTATAGAAAAGGAGATGCATACAGCACAAGCATATTCTAAATAGCCTTAATTAGATGTTTGTCCTTCCTTACTCTCCTTTTGCTCTATATCCAGCCCTCCTGACTGATGGCACCTGTGTGTGTGGAAGCATTTAGATTCACCTAGAACCTAGGAGGAAAGGATCCTTTGAGTCCTACATATTTAATTTGAGGTCTTGTGGATATCTCAATATACTCAAACTGTGGTACACTCCAGAAATCATGACTCACCTCACTATCTCTCTGTATCTCTGGGCAGTTGATAAATACATGTAAGTCACTCATAAGATCAGTACTCTGGAAACAGCCTGTCCTATGAACCTGTAGGCACAAAGAAACCACAGGCACCAGAGGACTAGACCTTCATGAATGGTGAGGCCAGAAAGAGCCATTACGCTAAGGAGGGGAATCCCTGTTTAGGTCAGATAACTTCCCTGTAATCACTAAGTTATCCGTGTATTGAGTCCCCCCCACTAAAACATTCACATAACTGCCAGAAAGGCACTAAAACGTCAAGAGATGGTGAGCCCACTGTCCATAGGTCTTGCAGCAGTGACTGAAATGCATTTCTCAAAGTAGTGCCTTGGTTTCTTTCCCTCCAGTGTTACCTTTGGTGATATTGTTCAGGGAACGTGATCACTGGATTAACAGGTTATACAACCAGGAGCTGCTTGGAGAAACCAAAACACAAAGTTGAGCTCCAGACCCTGAGTTGCAGGTGCAGACTCCTCATTGAGCTAGGGCAGTTTTAGGATTTCTTGAAGCTATGTTGAGGTTTTTTCATGTCAATGTATCTTAGAGCTATTTTAAATTGGAGTCTGCCAAAACCTCCAGGGGATCATTATGACAGTTAGAGATTACCAATGAATAAAGATTTCTGGTATGTCCCCTTTGTAATACTTGCTACAGGGTTGTAGGATGAAAATTAAGGACACTATCTCCTTAAAGCTCTCCCCCATTTTCTGACTTTTCAGATAATCTTTCTCTTCTCCAAATCCCTTTATTGTTTTATCTCATTTCCCCTGGCTCCTTCCATTGGCCTCACCCCTGGTTTGTTCTATAATCTGCATCCTTCCCTTCTCGTCCTGCCCCCAGCAGCTCCATTTCTCACTGAAAGCCCTCTCCAACACTCGCTTTCAGCTTTGCCAGGTATGCTTTAGGCCACTGTCAGCTTTCCTCACACTCAAGGCTCATCTTTCTCCCCGTTCCCCATGTCTTCCCCCATCAAGTACCACGGGCTGCTATAAATTCTCACTTGTATTTTCTTCTTTCACGAGCTTCTTCAATGTAGGAGCTGCAGTTTCTTTTACTTTATCAGTAGTGTTTTCAATAACCTCTATATTTCCTTTTCCCAGACTGTTTGCACCCAGTAGATTCTCTCTTCATCCATCTAGAACTATTTCTCCTCTGATTTGTTCTTCATCTTTTTTCTTCTGTAGTGATCTTTGAAACTATCAGCTCTCTTGAAACACTCCTTTATAGCCCTGCTGTCTTCTGCAATTCCAGTTCTATTTAATGGATGGGATGGTGTTGGTATAGTCTGCATAAACCTTTAATTTATCTCTACCATTCATGTTTCAATGACCTCAGTTGTATTCAACAACACCATTTCCAATGGAAAGTAATATTCTGAAGCATGCAGTATATTTACATTTTTCTTCAAATGTAATATCTCAGCTGTAGGGCCAAGCCTGTTTTCACATTCCCTTTGACATTAAAGAAGCTTTCACTCATATGATCTAAAATTACTCTCTCTTTTCCTCATGTATTTTTTACTTTTTCTTTGGCTCTAGTTGTCCTTGGAGAAAGTTCTCCCAACAAACACCAAATTAAACACAAGTCACACCAGCAAAAATACGAAAACAAAGCAGACAAATCCCTGCTTACTTAAATACATTAAAAAAAAACCAAAGCGAAACCAAACCACTAAATGACAAAAATATCTAAGGAATTCTGTGTGCCACGTGTATCTTAGCTCCTTCTGAAGCCCTCTGTCATTTGCAATGGCAAAATATCTTACAGTAGTTTCCCAAAGGTTAACATAATGCTGCAGTAATATTTTCTTTCATACCTTCAGCGGATTCATTTTGTCAATGGTTGTTGTCTGCCTCAGCAAAACAGCTTCATCTCCCTTCTCTATTTAGTTCGTGTAGGTTTTGGGCTGAATCCTGCAGTACTGGTCCCAGCGCAGTCAGTGGGAGTGCTGACTCTGTAAGAACCAGATGTGTCCCATTGAATAATCACCCAGGGCTGAATGAACTCCCAAAAGTTGTGTGTTCAGAGAAGCATTCACATCTGAAGGTTGTTAACCAAAGCAGAAGCCCCACTAAAACAACCTTCCCCACTGCCTCCCAATAATGCCCTCACTGACTTCTTCAAATAAATATTTCCACTAAAAAAAACCCCAAACAGATAGAGATAAGATTTCAACAAAGAAAAATGATTCAGTATTATTCAACAAAAGACTGGAGTACTAAACCTTTCCCAACTGTAAGTGAATTTGATTTTTAAACAGAGGTCAGCTGTTTCTTTCTGCTGTAGAAATATATGTAAAAAGTCCTTGTAGAAACTCACTTTCTGAAGTTTTGATAAAGTATATCAGAGGCATAGGAAGGTGGAGCTTTTATTACTGTTGCAGAGCATATAGCATCCACAGCATTTAGCAATTTAGCTGTTAGAATAGTATCTTATTGCTGCCTTATTGCCACCTTATTGCCACCTTGTTTCTAACTTATCTTCTACATTTTTCTTTCCAGCTAGTGCAGATACATTCCGTGAGAAAACAGGTGAGAAAATTTATTCTCCTGGTGAAATCACTGATGACTTAGTGTCTCATTTTAGTAAGAATTTAAAATTTACAATCAAATTGGGTGTTAAAGTCAAAAGCAGTCTTCAAATTTTAAAACATCCTTTCTGGTAAAAATAGCATGAACTATGCAAAACCTGAAACAGTCAGGAAATGTTTCAAAGATATTTTGACTAACATCTTAGTGATGATGCAACTCACTGGTAGATAAGAGTGCTGTTTGCTTTTTTTTTTTGGTCTTCTCATATTCAGCAACTCTGCAGAAGAATCCTGTGCCACTGGTGGGATAGGGGAGAATATGGAGAGAGAAGGTCTAAAATTCTGGAGATTCATCCAAGGAACAAAATCCCTTTTGTAGCCTATCTGGACAGGACTCTGTTTCCCAAAGCACGAGGCAGAGGGCTAGTCATTTGAGAGTGAACATTGCTGCAATACACTTTTGCTCAGGGAAGAGGAACTTTACACCTGAGAATATCTTTTTCCAAGTGAGAAAGAAAAACAGGGAAAAAATACAGTGTTCATTAAAAGACTTCCTCTGGGGCCGTTTCCTAAAAGAATCTGCTTGTAAATTAACGTCTTTTGGCTCTGAATTGCCACCCTGAGCCCAACTGGACATTGTGCTGCAAACCAGAGATTCCTCCAACTGCCACAGCTCTAGTTAAGCTGATGCCTGTGTAACAGTGTCAAAGAAAGATGATACAGGATGACAAATTCACGTTGTCAGAAGCTCCATGTGGCTTCTGATATATATAAAAAAGTATATTTTCTCTTTGCATTCAACTTTTTTTTTCAAAAAAAAAATTATAAGCGAAGCTCATAAGGTGTATGGGTCTGAGCCTGCCACAGGTTCTGACTTGGCTTCGGCCAGGTACGTTGGGTTTGTTAAACTTGAATATTTAAGCCCGTAGAAAGCCTGGGAAAGCCCAAAATTATGAACATGTTCATAATTTGGGAACTGTCCTGTTGTTCAAGTCAAGGGCCTAAGGGTATCCCCCTGCTTCCCACCAGGGCTTGGGGCCATCTTGGAGCTCGGGTGGCCTCGTCCCACCAGGGCTGTGGGGGCCCTCACAGACAGGGCCCCTCCTGGGATCCAGGGCAGCTGGGGAGCCTTGGGGCAGCCCCCATGGTATGCAGTTTTGGGGAGGGGGGGACACACGACACAAGGTGTGCACAGCCCAGGGGCCAGGCCCTGCAGGGCTGGATTGGGGGTTGAAAGTGCCCGAGCTCACTCTCGGGGTGCAGCGCATCGAGGGGTGGCCTGGGGCAGGGCTGGCAGGGCAGGGCAGTGCCCTCCCTCTGAGGCCAACCAGCCCCATCCCACAGCTCC
>NW_009599876.1:30777-53848 GCF_000690535.1 Cariama cristata | reverse complement strand
GTGAGGCGGGCGGAGCAAGGGATTGTAACCGGGGCTGGCCCCCCCCAGGCACCACGGCAGGCCCCGGGCTCAGCTGTGAAGGCAGCCCCTTGGACGGGATGGGGCTGGGACAGGGCTGTGTCAGGGCGGGAGGTCAGGCCCGGCCCAAGCTCAGCTGAAAGCCCTCCCAGTGCTGGGGTCGGCCCCGGCCATGTCCTGGCCGCGGCATGAGGCTGTCCGGCCATGCTCCCCCACGGCCCCAGGGGAAGGGGCCTGCCCGCTGCGGTGTGCTCCGAGCTGGCCTCCAGCCCCAGCGAGGGGACACTGCCAGGGCCCTGACAACAGGATCCCAGTGCAGGCTGTAATTTATTATCAAATGGAAACGTCATACTAGAAGCTAGGAAGGGCAAGGCTCCTTTTGCAATGTTTATCTGACTGCAGGGAAGAGAAAAGTTAAAAAAAAAAAAAAAAAAGCATTGCTGAGGGATTGTTAGGCAACTGCCAAAGCCGGTGGTTATTTTTTACGTCTACCACTCTGACTTTTAAAGTGTTGCTAACATGAGGACCAGGAGCAGCTCCTACCTTGGCGCCAGTGGTGTCCATCCCCACCAGGACTTCATAACCCTCAGTAAAACCTTCCCGAGTCCCGTGTCCCTCTTGCGCCAAGCGTGGCAGCACACATGCCAGCACCACAGCCCAGGGCCCCAGCTCCGCAGCCCGCGGAGGGGAGGCTCCCTGGCTAAAAGTCATTAGAGCTGCCACCAACAAAAGACAGCTTCAGAAAGAGAAGTGGACATTTTGCACCCTCGGTAACCCTGTGCAGCCTCCTTCTGCCCAGTCAGCTGACTGGCAGTCTGTAATTGCCCTTGGATTAAAACTTACAGGAGCTCTTTAATTTTATTTTTTTCTGAAAATCTCCATAACGAAGCTAAAAAGGTAGAAAGCAAAACAGAGACTCAAATTAGTTCTGCTGACAAACCCAAGAGCTTATTACTCCCAACACTGTCTGATGCTGCAGTGGGAGGGAGCAGGAGGTGGTCCTCTCATACCACTAGCAACACGCCCCAGTGCAATTCATATTGGGACAGGCGAGTCATAACCAGGGCTTGGGTTTCAGATGAGACATTACTGATCTTTCTCTGGCTTACCTGAAAAGCAGGGGCTAAGAGCCACACTGCCATGGAGAAACAGTTCAGCATGGAAGAATAAGGCTTTGATGTTACCCTGATCAAAATGGCATCCCAGCCACGGCAAGCAGGGGAGGGGGAAGGCTAGGTGGCCGGATAGAGTGGTCATGACTCAGGTTCATTCTGCGATCCCTTTCTGGAGTAGGGCTGGTATAATCTAGCCCTTAATATGCAAGTTACTGGTGGAGAGTACTATAAATATGGAACATCAAAATGTCATTTGCACAGTCACTTTAAACAGATATGTCCTAGCACTCTCTTCCTTCTGTGCAGGAAAGATAATAATCTGTTAAACTTTCTCCTGGAACCATATTTTAGCATTTTAATTAGAGACCCAACACATGCATTAAACACACTCTCAATAAAGGGCACGCCTTAATAAAGTCAGTACAGCATGCTTCCGTAACCCAGCAAGGTCACTACCTGAGAGGAATCACCAACAAGGCGACTGGCTTACTGCCAGGACAACCGGCAAAGTT
Organism: Cariama cristata; assembly: GCF_000690535.1. Classification (NCBI taxonomy): domain Eukaryota; kingdom Metazoa; phylum Chordata; class Aves; order Cariamiformes; family Cariamidae; genus Cariama; species Cariama cristata. The sequence continues at coordinate 52,203 of NW_009599876.1, read as the reverse complement.
ACCGGGACCCCTTTCAGAAGGCCACTGCTGCTGTTGGCCATCGGAGATGTGCAGGGAGACATCCTGCTGCCACTTATCCACACCACTGTTCATCCACAGGAGAGAAAATTAATTTAAATGTAATTATTATTTCTTTCTAATGGAAGGCTGCTACTGGTCTGAACATTATTCCCTGGGTTATTACTGGTGATGGGTGCTGTGGAGGAAGGCTGTGCCTGTCTTCCTCCTTTGAGCACTATCTCCCTCTGCTGTCCTGCTGCAGCCCTGCGCTTTGACTCCAAAAGGTCACCTCTGAAGCATAACCAAAATCAGCAAGTAGAAAACTTGGACAAGTACCTTGTAAAATTTTTGCTTAACTATTTAGTTTCATCAGAAACACTTTAATATCGGGAAGGGTAGGTCCCAAACACTGGAGGCTTTCCAGTGGAAAATACATAAATAAAGAACGGCTGGGAAATACTTTTTCTCCTTATGGAGGTGCCCAAACAGGTTTCCATTACTAGTAAGAAGTAATAAGGGCTTCTTCTCTGGGAGGGAAGTAACATGAATTTCTAAGCAGCAGAGACCCTCTGAAGACAAATGAATATGAAAAGTGTTCTCAGCTTTTGCTTTTTAATGGAAAGAAGACATGGGGCAAATGTCTGACCAAGGCAGAGGTGGCTCTTGCATGTCCCTGTATCCATATGCGAGGTACCAGGACTCTGAATAAAGGTGTTACTCTGTCAGTTTTCATTGGCATGGATGATTAAGTCCTTGTGAGTTTGGTGAACTTCATCACTACTTCAAACAGCATGCTCTCAGCCTCCCCAAGAGGCTCTGGGCGCTTCTTTGCTTGCAGATCAGCAGAACTCCTAAGTCAGTCTCAATCCTGAAAGGTAAAGTGCTAATGCACTTAGGATTTTGCTTTTGATATTTTCCCAATGTTTTAATGAGAAAATCCAAATATTCATTTCCTTCCATAAGCCCACAAGGAATATAATGTTCTTGAAGCAGTAAGAGGTGAGCTCACACTAGGTTTGCAGTGTCAATTGCTATTTTTATGTTCCCCATGGATGAACCATGGCAATACTGTCCTGAGTGATAAAATGCTTATTAAATCAGGGATTGCAAGCATGAGGCTACAGTCTTGATGGTTTGCTTTTCCAAAACCAAGTCCGATAGCAATTTGCTGATTGTACTGCTTTGAATTCTTGCAGGTAGGGTCTTAAGTTCTACTGTGATTTAGCAGGGGTCAAAATTTATTCTTATTTGGTTGTGAGTCTTTCAGCATAGTCAATGCATGCATGTGAGGGCAAATTTTGCCCCTTGCTATTTAATGTACACATTACAATTCAAATTCTTCTCTTAAACATACTTAGTTTGAGACCCAGTGAATGATATTTTATTTACACTAGCAATGGGTGAGGTGTTGAAATTTTCATTATTCCATTTTTTAATAGTGTTTAAAAAGGAGTGTCATGTTTCTCAGTCAGCATCGCATTTTTTTTTTTCCTACGACCTCTAGATAGAAACACTGGGAGAATCTTGCTCCATACAAAGTAGGACAGAGACTGGAGCAGAGGTTCAGCATCATTCTGTAGATCTGTGCAGTACCTCCTGCATCCAATTAACTAATGAAATCTGAATGATGGGAAAAAAAAAAAAGTAAAAAATCTTTTTCTCCATAACATTCCCAGTTTGCAACAGATGAGAGCATTCAGTCAGCAGCGGCTCTGCCCTGTTGGGGTTACGATGAAATGTAATAAGCCAGGGTGCAGCGTCAGACTGGAAAGAAACTCAACCCACATACATTAATGTCTGTGCTGATCCAAGAGAACAAGGAGTTTTCAAAATCCTCTGCCTTGTTATGGATCCCATGGCTCATTAGCAGAAGTCTGAACCCATGCATTAGCCATCTCAGAACAGCTTCCTCAGGTTTCCAGTGCCCAAATAACCTGATAATATTGTGCTTTTTCTGACACTATAAAAAGTCTTCCCTAAAAATTATACGGCTTTTAATTCAGGGATTGGTTGACTGGTTTAGCATGCCTACTTTTACCCCAGCTTGTACATAATTCCGGAAAAATATAAACCAAGCAACAATTGCAGTGTGTCTCTGATATACATGGGCACAACATCTACACACTACTGAATTAGTACACTAATGATGTTACTGCTTTAATTAACCACGCTACTGTGCCTGTACTGGACTCTTTTAGAACTGTTCAGGTTACTGCGTAAGGCAAGGACACTGATTTTCTTTTAATTCTTTTTTTTTTCTTTATTGACAAGGCTGCCAAGTTCACGGAAGAATCAATAACCAAGGATATGCACATAGGATAAGATTTACAATGCATGTTTCACAGACAGTAACAACTGGGACCTCTGAGCACTTACTGAAACCAACAAAATGACAACTGATATGTCCTCCAGTGAATCCATGTTAAGACATTCTGTCTGCAGTAATTAAAAGCTAGGTAATCTCACCTGTGTGAAAAGCCCACCGTAAAATCAGCTCCACTTAGTAGTGTAACTTAATGTGTTGACTTTTTACATCAGCAGCGACGTCCTCTAAGCCAGCCTCTGGCCTCGCTATGCTAAGTAGCACCTCCCGTAAGTCAAGTAATGCGCTATCCTTTGTGCATATTCTTCTCAAGTGATCCTTCCTGCTTTTCTTACTATCTTTTTCCTTCAGCAATATGTCTGTGATGGTCTGGTAACCCACTAATTACACCTGAGCAAATTACACCTGAACAAACACACAAAATATTTTTTCACACAGTTCTTTTTGTCACACATCAGTTTTGTAGGAATTCTCTCTCTCTCTCTCAATTCTTTGAGCTTACTTAAGTAAACGTGCCTGCTGTCAGTAAAATACCCAAGTTTTCTGTTGTGTACTAATAGCTGTTCAAGACCTAGATATCACTGAGCACAAGGATTCCCTGGGTATTCATAATGTACAGTTTAAATTAAATTGATTCTATTTCTCCCTATACTCCAGAAACACCCTTAAACTTCTACTAAAATCAGAACACACACACTAAAACAAGGAGTCTTTTCCATACTTCTTTCATACACATATTTGTACTGACTTCTTGCAGCAACTTTTATGCAAAGCAATGATGAAGAAAAAAAAAGGAACTAACCTTATCATAGGTTATTGCATGTAGGAAGTATTATAAATATTATTAATTGCTTGGCTCTCTTCCTTCTCTGTCATATTTCCCTCAGGTCTCTGTTCCATGCTCAAGGCCATTATTTGATGGGGGAGGTATAAAGTCATAACAGGCTGATGTAAATTTCCTTTGAGATGTCTTATATATCACAGATACCACGCGGGAGATGAAACAGCAATTTTGTTCCCGTTCATAAGTAAGGATAGAAGAAATGCTTCATCTGAAGAGAACTAAACTGATGCCCATTCTCTAATTGAGGCCAGTATAGTATATTATTCTTCAGGTAAATCTTTGATAACACTTATTGCCTTTTTCAGGTAGATCTTTGATAACACTTATTGCCTTTTTCAAGACCCCTTCTAGAAGGAGGGCTTGTAATTCTGAGGAGGAAATGAACAACTCCAAAACTGAGGGAGATAAAGAAGATGTCTGTGTCAAGAGTCTTAGACATGCTCCATCAGGGTACTGCATTTTATGTTTCTGCTAAATTAAAATCAGAAACTCATTACAGAAATTGAAACAGGGAAGCAGCTGAGGCAGTCACTTTTTTTAAGATCATCATCAGCCTCTGAACAGTTCAGAAATCTTTTGTCAGTCTAGTGTAGATACCTGGGTTGCTGGTTTGAAAAGGTGCAGGTCTATAACCCTGACAGGGATACTTTTGGCATCTTGGCTTTCCTGAACATGCCAAGAAAACCGCTTATTGACCTTAAAAAGCTTAATTAGGAATTCACCTAGGCAAAATCACAGAAGATGATGAAAACCTGGGGAGAATATTAATTTCACAAGTACTGTAACGGGTCCATCCAGGGAAATAAGATAACATTTTAGGTGAGCATGTTCCATATCATAAACAAGTCTATGTCCAGTACCCATTTCATCTCCCCATTCTGTCTTTAGAAATCACCCATTATTTAACATGCCAGATGACCTTTTAATAAAACACCAAGGAAGTGACATTTTAAAATATTCCTAACTTAACCACAGTCTCTAGCTTTTGCCCAGCAGCACATTTGTGCCGTTCTGCTGGTAACCTGATTTTTCTCCCCCCAAAGAATTTCACCGTCCACATTAGCAACAAAGCAGATCGTGTGCAGATGCGAGTATGTGCAAGTCTACTGTAGACAAGGGAGGTACTATGCTTCTTTACACCATTCAAGGTTCTATTCCAGAAACAATTTATGCTTTGATCCACTTGTAACTGTCACAGTTATGTTTTCAGATGAGCCAGCTCATTTAAATAAACTGGAAGCGGGAAGCGACACTGTTTGTCCTACAGCTATCTTCAAAACTGGGTGATAAATACCAACTTTGCTACATCAATAAACCTTCTTAAAATCATGTAGCACAGCTCAAGAGAAAAAGGATTTGCTGAAATCCAGCTCTTATTCAGATGTGGACAAGAAGCTGTTTTTACACACAGGTTTTGCTAGCAGCAGTTTAATGGGTGAGGCAGCAATATCTTTGCTCAACTAACTAGTATCTTACTCCTGATGGGAAGGATTGTTAACTATTCAACATATATAGAGATAATAACAGTATTTTGCCATCAAAATCAATGGCAGCACTTTATAAGCAAAGTAAAACTAAGGATGAGAACAAGTATCAAAATCTAAGTAGGGAATATTGGTTGAAAAGTGGTAGGGAGGGGACCTACACAATCATTTAAAACAGAGCATCAGGAATGGATGAGGAATGAGTTGGGGAGCCAGGAAAGCGTCTCAGTAGCAGAAGTTGGCATAGCTGATAATTGAGCTACATAGTCAAGAAGATAAAATGTATATGTAAGTTTCCTGGAGAAAGGGTTTCCCAGAATTTTGTGTGCTATTGATTTTTTTTTTTTCACTTAAGTGACATATTTGGTTTTCTAAACTGCTTTCACTGAGACTCTGTAGTGGTAAAACCAGAACTAGCTAAAATAAAATAAAATAAAATAGCAGTGATGCACTCAGATATGACAGGGAAATGGACCACATAAGGGCTCGCACAGGCAGAAACTGGCAATGTTGTAGATATTCTTAAAATTTCAAGGGTCAGGCTCCACCGACACATTTAATCCTATTAATTTAAGTGGAAGTCTTCACTGGTAAAGGTACTAATCAATAAAACTATGGAGAACAGCAACCAACCCTTAAAGGGGATGGCATCACTATAAGACTTCTATTCTTCTGGGTCTATTGCAGGGCCATTATAACAGTTCTAATACATTTATCTTTCTCAGTATATAACATTTTTAAAATTACTTTACCTTCTATTATCGAGGTCTTAACCCTATATATTTGGAATCGCAAAATTTATCTTTCGTGCTAAACTTTTTTTGCTGTCTGATGCTGAACTGTAGAGGACTATTGTATCTCCATCTTCAGGACATACTTTCAAAATGCTGATAATACTGTATGATAAGACTGTCATATATAATTACTAGGCTAGCAGTTATGAGGACATTGGTATCTGATTCCCTTAGGTCTACAAATATATGACCATAATGTTGCAAACAGCTGTCCATCAACAGCTCTGCTTATCAACATCTATGTGGAAGGGTTTAAATATCTTCTCTCAATGCTTGTGAGCTAGTATTCTCTGCTGCCTTTTCTGCAGCATGCAAGGCCAGCCTAACTGCCAATCCAAGCTCTAATCTCAGTGAGACCAGAGCAAAAAAAGCCAACAAAACTTACTGCGCTGCCTGTAGAAAGATAGTGAAGATCAGACTAATCAATCTCAAATAAAAATGACACTACATGAAAACGCTCATTTTGGCTGAATCCATATTAATTCCTCCCTAACAGAACACCAATGTCCCGCTTGACAAAGCAAGTGTTACTACTGTTTGTAGGAAAGTTCTTGCAGCTCTCCTATAATCAGCTGCTGAAATATCCTCTTAGTTTATTCAGTGCCTGAACTCATTCATCCCATTCCATATAAAATACTGCACTCCCTGCAGTGTCACATAGCATCATCTATTTCAGCCACGCTACTAACAACATTTTCTCCAGTTTTTAGAAGCCATGTAAGTATAAAGTCATGCAGGACTGGTGTATAGCAGGTCGGCAGCCCTCAGTTTTGCATACTTTTAGTAAAACAGTTACTCAGAACCGTAACAAGATCAATTCTTTTAGAAATACATTTTAAAAAATGGTTACATTTTTTCATAACTCCTTAGTTGGTGTGAATTAGCAAAGATTGATTGACTTTGTATTAATTCAACCCTCACTGGCCTTAACAGAATAACGCTAACTGAGGATCTGACCCTGACCAGCTGATCCTCTGGAAGCAGCGGAACCACATTTGAAAAAGGACAGCACTCTGAAAGACATTAAGTTTAAAATAATAGAATTTACCCATCAGGATACAGCACAGAATTCACATAGGAAACACTAAGAGTTTCGTCCCAGAGCAAAGCTTTTATTAAAGACCTTCTTAGATGCAAGCAAATCCAACCACCAGGCACAAAGCCCATGGAAACCAGGCTTCGTGGGTTTTACCACCTGCAGATCTGCTTCTTATGTTACCTTTTAATTATTTGTTTTGATCAATAAAGTTTAGCTTATGTTAGTTACCATGAAAAACAGCCTTTTGGGCTCTTCCTTACTGTTCTTTGAAGCACGGTCCCCTGTGGTATGCCTAACACATCTTCCATCCCTGTTATAGTTGCTTACAAAACTCTTTCCTGTTTTCAGCATTTTTAGTGGATTTTGAAATCTATTTCTATAATAACACTAAAGTCCTGGCTTGGCAATTTATGAAGAGCTTCCTTAAAATTCAGATAAATTATGAACTGTCAATGTCAATCTTGAGTGTAATCTTATCAAAAAACTTGAGGTTAATTAGGAAGGATCTCATCCTTCTAAATCCATATAAGCTTAACATAATAATTGGGAGTTGAGATCAATTACTCACGGTATGTCAAGGGTATGAACTTATACGGTAATGATTGAGTGCTTGGCCTGAACGCTCAAAAGTCAAGGTCAGAAAGCATGTGAAATGCACATTTAAAATTTCTTGCAGTCACAAGTGGTGGGATGGGGGAGGGAAGGGGATGAAAGTCTTACGTGTAGGAGTAATAGCTAGGGTGCATACTGATCTGAACCTTTGAGGGCAAATTCAAAAGACATTGCCATGGTAAATACAGAGAGAAGCTGGGAATCACTGAGTCTGAATATGGGATCAGCAATAGTTTAGAAGCATTTTCATGAAGTAATTCAGAAGTTCGATTTCACAAACACGTATCTAGTTTTCCAAGTGGGCTAATAACTTTGAAGTAAAAAAGTAAAGCCCCCCATCCCATGCAGTGCATGAGACACTCCTTGTGCCACAGATTCACTTTAACATGACACTGACCCTCTCTTCCAAGCACAATCTTCATAACATTCTCCAGTCCTCTGGAAACACACTGCCACTCCTACTTTAATCATTTCAAGACAAGGAGAAAGGGAGAGTCCAAAAGCAGTCCTGCTCACCCTGGGAGGCAATGACAAAAAAGCCTGGAAGAAGATTGATCTTGGATTTCTTTTTTTTTTTTTTAACCTTTTTTTGGTCGTTGCTTTTTTCTTTCTCCTTTTTTTTTTCTTTCTTTTTTAAAAAAAACCCCACAGCCTACAAAATATATTGTCACCAATACTCTTGCAGGAGCCGCCTCCCAAGTGAACCATTGAAACAGCCAGTAGACTGGATGCTTATGAGTGTCTCTCTCATTGTGCCAGAAGTCAAGAATAAAATCTTCAGGAAGAGGATGCAAAATTATAACAAATTACTTACAGCCTTGGGTATGGCACTAGATTACATCTGGAATTTTTACTGTCTAAAGTAGGCTCTGTAGGCTTGCTCTGTAGGCTTGCTCTGTACGTCAGAGGAGGTAAGGATTTGCAGAGAATTCATCCCAAACCTCTCGGACACCATAGCATTGATAGGATGGGGGAAATTATGCACAAACTAAAAATGGGATGATCTCACAGTGAGACTGTGAGACTAAGCACATTGAGAGGATCTGTCCACTGATACAAGGCAGTGTACTGTAAAAGATTAAAATCAGACCTGAGCAAGCTAGCTCTGTTACCAGGAGCAATATAAATGTGTTAACACAGCGTTCCACCAGGCTGGTTTGCACAGTCGGCAAATTCTTGTTCTGCAGAGCACTGCCCAGGCAGGGCTAAACAGTCCTGGTACCAGGCTAGCCCAGTGAGGTGCATTATCTTTCCAAGGTAGCTCAGGACCCTCTAATGGCAACGTAGCACTGGCATAAGCTTTAAAGGACTGAGGAGCTTCAGTTCTGCACTGTATGGGTACCATACGATGAGTACATGCGAGACTCAAGGAACACTTCAAATCTTTTGCATATTCCAAACCTTTCTGCACAAGACGATCCCTGGTGAGCATTCCCTGGAAGGTAGCGCTTCTCCCTCAGTATGCTCACAAAACCCATGCCACCACCTCGGAGAGCATTATGGCTACAGGAATTTCAGTAACTCTGATATTACATGTAGGCTACTACGGCTAGAGCTTTTAGTTAGCTAACTTCCACATTGCACATTATGAATACCGGCTGCCACATAGGAACCCCGGACTCCAGACTTGTGACCAAGTCACAGCATGCCAGCTGTGCTGATGTGACTCCTGGTTGCGTGTTCCCAGCCATATGGCAGAGGTTTACCTTTGCATTTGCCGTGAGGTAGGAACGTGTAGTAGGAACGTGTGGTGATGGCACAGCTGGTGGTCAAGCCATGGTAGCTTCATCATGTGTTTGCACTGTAGGAACCATGGAGAATGAAGGAAATCTGCAGTGGAGAGAAAGTGGTACAAGTTTGAGAACAGGAATTGGGGGATAAACGAGGAAAGGTGAGGAAAGGTAAGGAATGAAGAATACTGTGTCAGGAAAGTGAAAGGGGGAAGTGGTGAAGACTTCCTGGTAAAAGCGTATGGACCACTCTGAAGCAATGTCTGAAGAGCTCTCCATCCTCAGAAGTATGCTTTCTGTTTCTTTTTGCCCTACAAATCTAGTCACAGCATTAAATTCATGTCTTCATTTCCAAACCCATTACTTCAAACCATATAAATGCTTAAATATTTACAGTGCAAACTCAGACAAGACAAAGCTCTAAAAAGCCTTTTTGGATATTCAGACAATAAATTTATCAGGCTGCTGCGTGAAAGCCTTTTTGAGAGTCTATATCCTGCTGGTATCATTACAAATCCTCAGTCTATAGCTTGGCTCGCTGAAGGCCTCAAGCAGGTCTTTATTAATATAGTTCCCAGAGAGCCAGGTTACTCTGTAGAGTAACTGTATTTTCTTCGCAGTCAGCTACTACATATAACATCGTTATGCATATCCTTTGCAATTAGGCTGAATCTTTAGTGATCATCTGTAGCTTAGTGTCCTTTTTGTCGGTTCCTCAAAGTCAGAAGATGTATTTTTGTCCTCTACTAGCTCTGCAATTGCCAGCCTATAGCTTGAATGGTTATTTAATGTCTGCAAAACAGTTTTTGAATGCTGTCGCGTGCTAATGCTTGACGACTACAGTTGTCATGACTACTCAGCACCTATGTGAGGGCTGTGTTGGACCGCTATTGCAATGATTCCTTGGCATTTTAGTATCCCTCACTCAAAGACTTCTCTTACAGTCCCAGAGACTGGACACAGAGGCAATCTTGCCATCCAATGGAGGAGGCACTGCACTGACTATTTGAAGCTGACCGCTGTGCCTGCCCATGAGGCTCCTGTGGGCATGGCACCGTGCTAAATGACATTTTCCTAGTAGCATCACAACGCAAAGTCCCTGGGTCTCCCTGAGAGCCAATATGCCATCACCAGCTCTTCCAACCAGGCCTACCTGCCACGTTTAGCACCTGGGCTACTGGAACCGAGGGAGGTCACGGCCCTTCTCTGCAAATTTGCCGTTCACACTACGGGTATGTGCCAGCATGTGTAAGTGAGTCAAGTTAGGAACCTATAACTTGAGGCTTGCCCTGTAAAGACACGGCCCTTTTGATTTCCTTTAAGGTCAGCTGCAAGACTGTCACAAACCTTTCCACGTATTCTTTCCCCAGCATCTATTCCCATCATTTCAGAAACTAAGCCCCATAGCTTACCCCACAAACCCTTTCTGGCTTCCAGAGATACACCACAGTAAAAATAACATAGACCCTTAAGTTCTAGATGAATATTTTGGTGCTAGAAGTAACAGCAGAACTGTGCTCCATTTTGTTGCTTCTAGAGCAGGTTTTGACGCTGGCTTAATAATGGTTGACTCACAAATCAAAGACTGTCTTTGAGAAAACTTTCTGTGGGGTTGATAGACAGCTAGCATACTCTAAGGCATTTTCTTCTGCATTACTTGGCAGGAAGCCTGAGACAGTTTGAATACCACTGTGCACAACGTGCCCAGCTCAGCCAAAACTCATTAAGGGTCTTGTCTTCTCTTGTGCACTTTGTGAAGCACATTACTGCACCCCTGATGGGCAACAGTTATGCTAAGATTAAAGATCACCAAATACCTTTAATGTACCGGTCAAATTGCATTTCTCAGCTGTGTATCCATTGGTAAATGTTCTGCTGCTTTACCAGATGAAGGATGAAGATGTAATGGCTGCTCTCCAGCTACTGAGCTTGGTTAAGGAATTGCTCTGGAAGAGGTTTCACGGGATGATAATTTCAGCAAAATGTGAGCCAGTTGCTGAAAGATGCTCAAGTTCATGACTGCATTAACTCCGGTTGCTATTGAAAGGCTCCTCCCTCGTGAACAATGTAAGACACATGCATCTTTGATCACTTTGAAATATATTTTTAAAGAGTTGCTCTGGATTTTTCCCTGGGAGTCCCACTGACTGTGAGGAAATCACTTTAGTTAAAACTCCATTCACAGTTAGCTTGAGAGCACTGCTGACTCGCAGCATTACAGATTGAAGGGAGAATGCACTTTTGTATTTCTGCTAAACTGGATGTTACAAATACCCTCTTTCCTCCTTCATGTATTTCTCCATGTTCATTGTTTTAATATTGCCAAACAACAGCCACCACCATCCTACTTTCAGCTATTTACAGAAGTGGACTTCCCTATGTCAGCCAGTTCATGATGGAGAGGCCTTAAGCAAAAACAGCCTTCTTGGTAAGGGGTAGTCACCATATCTTGGCATGATAATTTGATCTCTCTTCTCTAAATGCAAGAAATAAAGGAAAAACACCTCTAAAACTGGCAGTTTGTGATATCTTCCTACATTGGACTTACATGCTTCTGTGACTTACAGCATCTGAACCACAAACCTTTGTATCTAAGGATCAAGTGAGTAACCATAACAATGATGAGAAGAATATCGAAAACTAGTTAAAGGTGGCTCAGCAGATGGAGGCAGCGATAATAGGTCACAATATGGAGTTAAGAATAAGATAAATTTCAGAAACAGAAGTGGATGGATTGGCCTTATGTAAACTCTGTGCCTACTAATACACAGGACAAAACAGCAGATGAACTGGGGGAGTGAAGAGGAGGGTGTACATTCTGCCAGAGGGATTTGCTTTACCATTCTTACTTTTCATATTTTCACTACTGCAAATTCTCTCTCCCCCTGCCCTCCCATCTACAGGTCAGCTGGGATGAGAAGCAACTACAGGAACCATCACGTTGATAACTCCAAATTCATGTTTTTTATTAGGAAAGTAACATGAGCCTAGTCCTTCACTCAATGAATCTGTACTGATTAACATTGGTCAAGGCCATCCCTTAAGCATCATTCACACACAATGATGCTGCTAGTGGTAAATAAGGAGAATAATTCAACGAGTGCTCAAATGCTATGAAAATGACAGAGGAAAGCAGCCTCTACTTGAGGTATCAGAGGAAATATTTTTGCCTTGACTGGCTAAATCATGGAACAGAGATATGAAAAACAGCTACAAGACATCTAAAGCAAAACTTGCCAAGAAGTGGACAAGATTCAAGAACAGACAAGTCAAGGGGATGTACAATATGAAAAGGATTTCAGCCAAATATGGGTAGCTCAAGAAGAGCCAGAAAGCATGACGGAGATTTTTAAGAACAGATTTGACAAGGATCTTCAATGCACACCACCTTTCTCAGTATCTGATAAGAGTCCTGTCAAAGCCAAGTAGTGACAGGCTTTCTTCACCATGCAACCCAGAGGCACTTCACTCCCAGCATCAGTAGGCTGAGACGAAGTGCCCAGAGAGCTTATCAGGTTAATCAACCAGTTTCAAAATGAGTCAGGTTTGAAGGAAAATCAGCTGGGGAAGATGGTGTTACTAAAATTGTTCTAAAGTAACAAGGCTAGAAAAGGAAGAGAGGAAATGAAAACATTATTGTTTTAATGATACAAGCCTTTTGTGGGGTTTTAGAATTAAAAGATTTTCCCTGCGTTAGAGTAATTAATTAACAACAGAAGGTAAAAAGAATTAGTTGGGATTAGTAGCTGCATTCACCAGTCAATTTGGAGTCGTGCATGAAAGCACCAGCCAAGATGCAGTTTAAAAATTGTACACAAGATGGCATGAGGATGCTCCACCAGAATTAGCTGAGTATTTGGTGCACCAACCCCAGTGCCCTTATATGACTCTTCTGTTGGAAACACATGAGGACAGGAGCTTAAAGAATAAGCTGTTTACTCAGAGCTGTACCATGGTTAACAAACATACATACAGTAACATCCTGAAGCTACCTTGACCTTTAACCAAGATGCTCTGTTGTGTTTGAGAAATCCAAGCTCATCTTTTGCAAGCACAGCTAACCCCAACTAGTGTTGAGTCTATAGGTTTTAAGAATGCCCTGCTGAAAGCAGAACGACGGGATATGTTAGGCAAAGACTTGGACGTGAAAAGCCTTGACTTGCGTGTTGCACAATTATTAATGGTCTCATGAAACCATCTTGAGAATCAAGCAGAGCAAAGAGGACATGAAAATAGTTGACTCCTACATCAGGATTAAACTTGGAAAATAAAACAATGGGCATCTGGAAACACAAGAAATTTGTTGGAGCGAGAAAAAAATATGTACAAAAGAGTCAGCTTTGACCACAGATAAAGCTTCCAGACAAAGCTTATTGTAATGCTTCTGCTAAGCTCATGCAAGAACCATGGACTCACACAGAGCAGCTGAGGCAAGAAAGCACCTCTGGAGATCATCTAGTCCAAACCCCATTCACAGCAGGGTCACCTACAGCAAGTTGCTCAGGGGCATGTCCTGTCAGGTTTTGAAAATCTCCATAGCGTCTCTGAGAAGCCTCTTCCAGAGTTCGACCACCCTCACAGTAGAGTAGTAGTTTTCTGATGTTAAATGGATTATCCTTTATTTCAGTTTGTGCCTATTGCCTCTCATCCTGTCATGGGGCACCACTGAGAAGAGTCTGGCTCCCTCTTCTTCACTCCCCCTGCCCCCATCAGGTATTTATACACATCGATCAGACCCTCCTGAGCCTTAAGAAGCATCTCTGGGCCTTCTCTGCTCCATGCTAAACAGTTCCAGTTCTCTCAGCCCCTCCTCATATGACAGATGCTCCAGTGGGCTTGCTCCAATATGTCTGCATCTCTTGTACTGGAGACCCCAGCACTGGACCCAGCACTCCAGATGTGTCTCACCAGGACTGAGCGGAGACAATAAGATCACCTCTCTTTACCTGCTGGCAATGCTGGTCCTAGCCCAATCCAGGAGGCTGTTGGCCTTCTTTACTGAAAGGATGAATTGCTGGCTTGTGGTCAGCTTAGTGTCCACAAAGGCCCAGGGTCTTCTTCAGCAGAGCTGCTTTCCATCTCATTGGCCTTCAGCCTGTACAGGTGCCTGGGATTGTTCCTCCCCAGGTGCAGGACTTTGTTGAACTTCGTGAGATTCCTGTTGGCCCATTTCTCCAGCCTCTTGAGGTCCCTCTGGGTGGCACCATGACCTCCTGGTCTTTGAACAGCTCCTCACAGTTTGGTATCACCTAAAAACTTGCTGAGGGTGTACTCTGCCCCAAGAATCCAGGTCATTAATGAAGACGTTAAACAGTATTGGACCCAGGACTGACCCCTGGAGTACACCACTAAGGACTGGCCTCCAGCTGGACTTTGCACCATTGATTACAGGAAAGAAGAATGCACCAGTGAACAAGGGTAGGTATGTCAGTCAGCGTTGGAAAGTCAGCACTGCTGATACTTAGGAAGCATTTCTGAAAGACACTTGGTTTTTCCAATCTTTGTTTCAGGGAGAAAGACCAAGATTCGTGAAGATTGTATGTGCACTTGCATGTATCGGAAGCTTTGGTTTTGTTTCTGTGAAGAGATCCTCTCATACACATTTTTTTAAAAAAAAAAAACCACCACCAAACACAAATGGATTGTGCCAAAAATACTGAGTACAAGCATGTGGGGACTGTCTTTTATCTCAGAAAATGCTAAGCTTTCAACAGGAACAAGTATGTCCTCTATATAGTTTTAGGCAGTAATAAATTTGTTGGTTATTCACCAGATAGTTGTTTTCTCCAAAAACGATTATCACTATAGTCAGATTAAATGACAAGACTTGAAGACCTCAGGAAACATATGGATTTTATAATAAGAGCAAAAACATCAAGTGACTTATTCACATTTAATTCCTGGTAAGGGTTATAAATTTAATAGAAAAAATAAGGTTATTAACTACAGCAACATAATTTTCCATGTGCATCAGTGAACTGTGTAAAACATCTGAAGGGAAACTTGCTACAGAGGAGATTGCAGGCTAGATACATTGAGAAATTTTGTGCTGTCCTTGCCTACCTATCCTTTAATCAGCTCTGCTTCACATCACTGAAACATAAAATAGAAGTGTTGTTATTTAATCAGTTTGGAAATATTTGTAATTGGAGATGAAGGAAAGGAAAATTTGTAGGAAGATCAGTACACCAGAAAAGTCAAGAAGGATGAAAAAAAAAAAAACCCATAAGGCAAAACTACCTTAACCTACACTATTATTTTCACTGCCCTTAACAATGGAAGTTAAGAGCACCTGAACACCCTGCGCTTGCAAGTGTGTTGTGAAATGTGGACATCCATGACATTTGGACGTCAGTGACAAGGCCAGCTTATGGACCTCCCAGCCTCTCCCCCTCCACCCTTTCCATCACCTCATCCCCAGTGCATACCTACTCCTTGGGTACCTAAGGTGTGCTGATACATGGGTATGTTTCTAAGGCCTTTCTAACCTAGAACCAAGCAGGATCATTTCACTCGATCCTGAGGAACTGCAGCATCACACCTAGTACTGACCTGTCAGTACAGCTGAGGAAGAGCCAGGGAAAGACAGGGACTTCTTGAGCTGAGACTGCATTTGTGAAGCTACACCTTAAGCACCAAGAGGTTAACGTTGGTCACAAAAACCTGGTCAAAGGACTTCAGCTAAGAGGTGTCAGCTCAGCTTTAAGAGGCAACTAAAATAAGACCCAACCTAAAACCTGAACCTTGCAGATGCTGGCAGTAGGCCCTTGGACTCTATACATGGAAGCAGGGCACATGGAAGCAGGAAACATTCCTGAAAACGTGCAGGGACTTAGGCATCCTGCCCTATTCCCTTGCAGCGAGTGCTCCACAGTCCAACTTGTGCTGCCAGGAAGAATAGGAATTAGCCCTTTTTTCTCTTCCCCTCAGTTAGCTTGACTGGAATACATCTCTAGGATGCAGGAAACCCCTGTTCAAATCTCCTCTCTGACTGGAGTAAGGATTATAACCTCGATGATATAACCTGAAGATGACATCACCACTGACCTGCACTTAGACAGACTGTTGTCAGTCTCACTTGTCCGTTTTGCACAGAATATTCAAATATTTCCCGAGCCAAGGACAGAGTTAGGTTAACACAGTCACTGGGCAGCTCTGAATACCAATCTCTGCTCAGTGTTTGTCTCACACAGGAAAGTCCCTCTGTAAGTCAAGCCTGACTAGACATAGACTATTACCTAACTGTTTCTATAGCTTGAAGCACTTGTATTGCTACCAACCACAAACTCCTACTCGTTGAAGATTTCCTGGATTGGGAGTACCATTGAAGAATTTGTTAATCTTTACTTTGATTTCATACTTGGCTGAAAATTAGACATTACCCAATGGTTAGATTGAGAAAGGTAGCAATCCAAAACTTAGAGAAATTTCTGTGTCATACCCTTGCCAATCAAAATAGGATGACAAGTCAGAACTTGAACAAACTTTTCTTCAGAGTCACACATTAGATTTGAATAAAACTGTACTTTAGTGTGATACTTAAAAAGCTTATCGTACTTACCATTACCATTACTCATGAACAAAAGCCTGCATAAAAGTGAAGTAAATAAGCAGAACCTACTCCTATCTCTGTCGAGGGGTAAAAAATTATCAGTTGGAGTCGATAGCAGCACAAGAATACCTGACTTAGGTCAGGGTTACCTACTGTCACATCTAGGCATGTGCAGTTGCTCTTGAATTTGCTGTCTCTCCAGAGAACATTAGCAAGAATAAATGGGCGGGGGTCTGAATTCAGTTCACACTATTTGAACAAGGACAAAGTACAGTGTAATTGGCTAAAGATACAGGTAAGCAGCACCACAGAAACAAGGAGGAGGGGGAAGCATAGAAAGAGTCATACCTTAGAGTCAGGTCCCAGAAAGCACTACTCTCCAAGGCTGCTCCTGAGGGAGGATGATACGACTCGGGGTTCAGGACAAAGGTATTATTGTAGGCTGTTGTCCCTTCTGTAGCATAGAAGAACCCTTCAGGCACCTGCTTCAGTTTTCTTCTAGTTATCCTGGCAATAGCCAAACTTTCAGCTGAACTTGATTCAATCAGTTCTCCAGCTGTAGCATGAAGATCCCCTGTCTCCTCACTCTCTTTCCAGTCACTGAAGTACAAACACAGGTGTCTCCCATTCCTCCTTAACAAAGCACATCGTGGGTGTCCCTCATTTGCCATCTCTGTCCCAGCTCTTCCTTTCCAGCAGCTATCAACACTCCTGAAGTCTGTACAGTCTGGTTTTCTCCTAATACTCAGAAGGAAGTAGGAAACAGCAGTTCAGAGGAAATTCCTACCAAGTTCTCTTTATTGCTCCTGATTTGTCTTCCCAGTGCTCCTTCCTAAATACCTGGCTTCTCTCCTACTGACTCCACCAAAGCTGTTTCTTAAGTCCTTCTTTATTCTGCTGTCCTTCTCTGGAGAGCCTTTGAAGGTCTCTCTCTCTTACTTGTTTTTGCTTCTCACTCCTTCTCCCTTTCCCTTTGGAAAGAGATAGTACAACCCCCTTTCTGGAACTGTGTTTCACCCCTGACAGACCTCCCCTTGGAGTCATACAAGTGTCAGATCTTCCACCTGCTGAGCATTAGAGCCATACAACTCAATTCCCAGTGACTGCTAGTTATCTTTCCAGTGCTTTCTTTTTAAAAGACAACGACATGGACTTCCACCATAGACTCTAGAGGGTCTAAAGAAAATCTCGTTAAGAGACATGATTAGCAACTTAGGCAGAGTTTACTCATTTAAATTAGTCACCTAGACTCAGTTAAAATTAATGGAGTGGAAAAAAATGGTTCAGTTTTTCAACAGCAATTCATCTCATCCAGAAATAGATATCTAAATACGATTAGGTGATTTACACCCTAAAAGCTCTTATTTACCACTCAAAAAAGGCACTGTACAGTGACTAGCTTAGATTAATTCCTCAATACTGCAGACGTCCAAAGAGGTATGAAAAGAACGGCAGCCAAAGTAACCGAAAGAGAAGAGGAGCTCTACCTCCGTCGTCAGCATTTTCTCTTTTAGATGACTGATGATCTTATTTCATATTCTTCCTTCATTCAGCTTTGCACATACTTGCAGAGATGGCAGAAACATTTAAAATATCTTAATTGTTCAAGGAGAATAGGGACACATTTTTTGTAATTGTTTTTGGCCTTCTTTTCAACTAGCTCTGCACACTACTGTCTACGCAACACTGGTTGAGTACTTGTAAACACATTCACTGCTTTATTTTATGTCTTTATAACAATCTTTATTCACCAGCAGATGTTATGTCATGTGAGTATACTAGATACCCATCTGTCCCACATACGCTTCTAAAACACAAAAGTCAAAGGCTGAGTGCTCCCACCAGTGTGGGTACACAAGGTCATTGCTAAGATGTACTATTGTTATTTTTTAAGCAAACACATTTAGACATAAAAGCCAATACAAGGCACTTATGTAAAAATGCCTATATTAAGTCTAGATGCTTTGCAAATACAAGATTTTTACAGTGCAGATATAACTCAGTTCCCAAAGTCAGTGGGAGTTTCACCAAATGCTTCTCGAATGATCAGAGGCATGAAAAACATGACCCTTGAGAGAGTATAGAAAGAACTGGGCTTGTTTAGTCTAGAGAATTGAAGACTAAGAGGTGACATGATAACAGCTTTCAAAAATGTAAAAGGTTGCTACGAAAAAGGAAGGAAATAAACTGCTCTTCTCATCCATTGTGGAGAGGACGAAAAATAAGGGGCTTAAATTGCACCGAGGAAATTTCAGTTTGACACTAGGAAAGGCTTTTCTAAGTGTAAAGACAGATTGCCTGGGCTGGCCGTGGAGTCCTCATGCTGGCAGTTTTTAAGAACAGGCCTGACAAACATCTGTCAGGGTGGTTTAGTTAGGACTAATCCAGTGTCAGGACAGGGGGAATGACCCTTCAAGATCCTTTCCAGCTCTGTTCTCTATCAATTTATAACTCTTTGAGAAGCAGCACTAAGAAAAACCTGATTATCTTCTTGGAACATCTTACTATGCTTTTTATTCATATATCAACATTATCACGTTTCAATAATTAGCATATTTCATCAGACAAATACAAACCTGCCTGCAATACAAAATAAAAACAGTTGCTGCAGAGGACCTGCCTGTTTGACGAACGTGAGCAATCCATGGCCATGGAGCTCAGCAGCTCTCGGCCCCCTTCCCTCCCTGCTTGGGGATGCTCAGACAGCTCAACTAGGCTGTCAGGTAAGAGCTGCTGTCCCTGAGAAGATATGTAATTCTCAGATATTACTACAAGATCCCCTTCTTTACAATCCATGTGTTGCTCCATCTGCATCTTTATGCTCTCCAAACAGCCATTGTAACTTCTGCAGCAAATTTCCCTAAAACTGAAGGCAAATACATAGTACAAAGCAACTATTTACAGTCATGTGAATATCAGTTTGTAGTGTTCTTCGTTTTGTAGGCATCTCTGGTTTTTGTAATGAATTTGAAGGGTAAAATAAAAACTCTTTATGCCAGGCACAGCAAAGTGCTCTGAATTTAGAGTGAAAATATTTTACTTTTCTTTTCTTAAGAAATGGATCGCATGCAATTCAGTGATAGAAATACTGTCTCTTAACCTAATTTTATAATGCAATCAGACTGACCTCTCCTACACACAGTAATTGAAAAAAAAGAAGAGCCTCCAACAGACTAAACAGAAGCTACCCTAGTTTTTAATCAATAGTTCAATTCCCACTGGCGATGTATTTCAGTTCAGAACATTGTAATTAAATATAGTGATGAGCTACAATTTTTTATGAATTAAATCTCTTGCTCTCATACATATGTCTATTAAAAAAAACACAATATAAAATATTTGCTGCTAAAATTCAATCATGATGAGTCTAAATAAAATAAAAGTGTAAGGAGTCTTTAAATTTGAAGGAGAAAATCCCTCTAATTCTGCCAGTGAAATACTTTACTGTCATGGGTTTTTTGGGTTTTCAGAATACTAGAAGGATATTAGTAGTATTGTTCAGACAAAATGTTACATATTATAAAAATATATTATAAAATGCCACTTAAAATGAAATTCAAAAGCCTACAGATAATCGATGTCATGTTCAACCAAGTGGTCCCACTGACTTCCTGCAGATCTACGTACAAGGTTAAGGTAAATAGGGTTTCAGTCCTACACAGATCTTTTGAACTTATTTTCCTTTAAAATATGTAGGTTTAAAATAATTCATAAGAATGTTCAAGCCCAAACAGTAATACTGGGAAGGTCGCATATAGCCTACCATTTTGCTCATAGGCAGGTTATGAAATTGTAATTAGAACTACTATTGCTTAGCAATCACACGCACAGAAGTGCTAAAAGATTTAAGAAACATAATTGCATTTCTAATAAAGTTTCACCACTTCGTGTTAACAGACGGAACTATGATTTCTTCTTAGAAGCAAAAGAAAAAAAATCCTTGTAATTTTGCTATTTAAAAAAGGCTAAAAAGCCATATGAAGGTGCTATGAGGACAGGAATATTCTCATTTAATCCTCAGTGATTAGTAGTGTACCTACAGTGAGTCTACTTTGCATAAGAATATCCTTTTGCCCTTGACTTTATCGCAGACTGAAGTTAATGGGCCAAATGCATCCGTTTACTAAAATGGTCTTACTCCAATGATAAGTTTGGCTTACCAGACAGAACCACGGTTGAGAGCAGCCTAGAGAATTGTCATCTTAAGAAATAAACCTCCATTCTGGTACCACCTCTTAAGAATGTTGCTTGCCTTTAATACATACTCAAGGTCAAATGTGCAAATTAGAATGAAGAAATGTTGGTTTCAAACTATTACTTCTTGGTTTAGTAAGCAATATATTGATTTACTTAATTTTTCAGGTCTAAGGCTCTCAAAGGCAAATATTTCTTAGTAAGAGATCAATTCTTTAAGTATTACGTGCACGGAAGTATCCTGCACGTACACATGCACAGACAGATTGCATAAAGGAAATTAAATAGCTAGCTTTCCCCCAAATTAGACACATCGTAGGCTGGTTTCTGCCACACCTAATATCACTTCAATAATAGCAGCTTTTACCAGAGGTGTGTCCCATGAGAGAATTTGTTCAGCCAAATCTGCCTCTGTATCCACAGGTACCTCCACTGACAGTAGTCTGTCACAAGGGAAAGTCAAAAATACTGAAAGTGATGCCAGCAACAGCTGCTTGTACTTTAGAAAAGAGAAAGGAAGTGTATAATTTTTTTTCCCACTCTACTCATAACAAAGGAACCAATGGATATTAGACTACTTATTAAAGAATAACGCAGCATTTAAGTGGATATCTAACTTAGGACACTGAAGCCTCTATTTGTTACTTGTGAATCAGCTTAAAATTTTGTGTGAAAGATGGGAAGTTCAGAAGGAGGTGTCTTCTTCTTTAAAAGGAAGAGAAGAAAGTGTTTGCAGAATGCATTACAGGGTAAAAGCACCGTCATGCAAAACTTCTAGTTATGTGGGTAAGGGCAATCCTTTGCTCAAAATGCAAGGCCTTGAGGGTTTAATTGTGACATGAGATATGCTACGT
>NW_009599876.1:30096-30746 GCF_000690535.1 Cariama cristata | reverse complement strand
AGAGGAGATGTGCTCCGTCGCTGGGAGGAAAAGCCGATATAGGGGATCACCTTACGGAAGAATCATGCACAACCAGCAGACTCTTCTAGGTCTCTCTGAGATCTGGAAAATCAAACCACCAGAGGCTGTGCTGTGCCATAACAATGCAAATTACATCTATAACATTTTTTGCAAAACCAGGTTTATATCAAACAACAGTAATATACCAAAGCTCTTGACAAGAAAAAGTGACCTACCACAATATTAATTCTTTTGATAAATATATATATTTATAAACTATATATATACTTTGTTTACTATATATAAAAAAAAAAAAAGTTTGTCAAACTCCTAACACTTCTTATAGCAATTAATTCATTTCTTGAGTGAGAGGAACAAGAAATAAAAATCACACGTAGCCCTTAGAGATGCCACAACCTGGTTGTATCTCTGTTAAAGATTTTGGATCATACCGAACAGCAGTTCAACCTGATTTCCTTGGAAAAAAAGACTCACACAATCTTTGGGTGCACCTAAGAGAGGTCAGTCAGCAGAAGCAGGGCTAATGAACGTACCTTGGTGTATCAGACTGATGGGATATATTCCAGGATGCTACATGCAGGTCTAATGCTTACATTTTAAAGCCAGAACACAGAAAGGAGACAAAAAAA
>NW_009599876.1:6928-30065 GCF_000690535.1 Cariama cristata | reverse complement strand
GGAAAGAGAAGATGCCTTACATTGACAGATAATTTCATCTCTTTTTCTTATGCAAAAGATCAGGAGCTGATTTGATTGCAGTTAAGATCACTTTATAGGGGAGAAGGTACTTGTAGCTTAGGGGTTCACCCATCTAGCAGAGAAAGTCATAACAACGAAAACAAAGGCTGAGATCTTAAGCGTAAGTAATTCCAGTTAGGAATGAAGAACATTCTGTTAAAAGTGAAATCAGTCAGCATTCTGTGCTGGGATATGGTAGATTCTCATCCTTCTGATACCGTTGGGAAAACACTGGTTGCCCATATGGAAGTTCCTTTAATACAAAGTATTGGGCTTGTATCAGAAAGCACCGTGTGGCCCAAGGCAGATGACAGCATTGAGGTGAATGTACCTAGACCTATTCAGCCACCCCAAAACCTAAAAATGCTCCAAACCCCCAGGTATTATTAAAATATAAAAAATAGAACAATTAAGTTTTTAGATGATAGAGAAAAAACTCAGCCACTGAGAAGGTTATTAGAAGTGTTTACCAAGTGCTCCCTCCTCTGCCCCTGCTATCCTCGAGACAGGTCCTGCTTTCGGTCCTGCTTTCAGTTACTCCGTGACCTTCCGAGCGGTGCAAACGCTGTGCAGCTGGGCTGTTGCACGGGAAAAATGTTTCTGTTCCTCTGAAGAGAGCTCAGTGGATGCTCCCTTCCCAGCCAAGCTCCCTGGGACTGTCTACCCCTGAGCAGGTTCAGCTGCTCAGACCACCAAGGATAAACATACTTTTTCTCCGTTTCAGTCCAGACAATTAAAGAAACGTAATTCACCTTTGAAAAAAGTAAATATGTATATATGTATATGGATATTAGACTACTTGTATAGTTCATATACTACTATATATGTGTGTGAGAGCATGTGTGTGTGTGTGTATACATCTTCATATGCAACTACGTTTGATCACTAAGAGCTAAGTCAGATGAAGCATGTCATTCAGGGCAGACCAAATGGTCTAAGGGCTTCTTCTGGCTTCTGTTGTTGAACTCCATTGTAATTTGCCTCCGTATATCTCAAAACTTTGTGGAAATTGTTGCAGCTTGAGTGAGGAAAGAGAAGCTTTTCTTCTAATAACAAGTTTTTAAGAACTATCAGGAGTAGTGTGGCCAGCAGGACCAGGGCAGTGATCGTCCCCCTGTACTCGGCACTGGTGAGGCCGCACCTCGAGTGCTGTGTCCAGTTCTGGGCCCCTCACGACAAGAAAGACCTTGAGGTGCTGGAGCGAGTCCAGAGAAGGGCAACGAAGGTGGGGAAGGGTCTGGATCACAAGCCTGGTGGGGAGCGGCTGAGGGAGCTGGGGGGGTTTGGTCTGGAGAAGAGGAGGCTGAGGGGAGACCTGATCGCTCTCTCAACTGACCTGAAAGGAGGGTGTAGCGAGGTGGGGGTTGGTCTCTTCTCCCCGGTAACCAGCGATAGGACAAGAGGAAACAGCCTCAAGTTGCACCAGGGGAGGTTCAGGTTGGATATTAGGAAGAACTTCTTCACTGTAAGAGTAGTTAGGCATTGGAACGGGCTCCCCGGGGAGGTGGTGGAGTCACCATCCCTGGAGGTGTTCAAAAAAACATTTAGATGTGGTGCTTCGAGACATGGTTTAGTGGGCATGGTGGCATTGGGTATACGCTTGGATCTTTGAGGTCTCTTCCAACCATAATGATTCTATGATTCTGCAGTTCTAAGAAAAGCCACTTCTACAAACTTATTTTCTTTAAAGCAAGGACTCCAACTGTTATTGCATATTGTTACATGATGCTGCCATGGCAGATCTGCCAGCATTTGAGTAGGTAAATCTGAATAATTCCCATGTCATCAGACATTGCTTAAGCCACGAGCAGGCTTCACGATGCCTTCTTATCATGTATTTTAAATCCAGAAATAAACACAGATAGTCTCTAGTTCATAAGTACCAACTACAGGAAGAGGAGGAGGTAGAATGCTGCTGCTTACGAAGTAAATTAAAAAGACCCTTCTGTTAAGGTACAGCAGTAATATGCAATCATTCCTCAGTGGAACAACCACCAAAGGAAAATGCTATGCACACTTAGCAGGACTTTTATCATAATAATATATCTAAACTTGTATAAAACTATCTGCTCTGGAACCCTGAACCATTTTTGTTCCCTCGTCTGATCAGAGTGCTGCCTCTTCTGCTTACTTCCCCATCGGAAGATAGCATTTCCACTGAACCATGAACCCGCTTTGGCATAACAAATGTTCCTGGATGTTTCTCAAAATGTGTCACAAAGTGAACATCCTTTGTCTACTCCAATTATATCAGCATTGTTCTCTTCTTCTAGCTGTCATTTGAATATCTTCTCTTCTCCGCCTTTCTTCTAAGCATTAAGGCCTTTCTTCCCGAATCATTACATTTGTGCCTGATCATAGAAAAGAGTCACCGTGCTGTATGATGAAGAAAGGGGAGGTTGCCATTTCCTTACCTTTTGATAGGTCTCTTACCTGGAGAGAGGATCTGATCCTGCATTACTAACAGATCAAAGGTCTTCCAGTGACTTCAGTCAGGATTTTTAAGTCTAAAAATGAATATAGGCTGAGACCATAAAGCTGCCAATTCATTTTGAATCAGCCAAGCAGAGTGCGATATTCAAGATACTTGTTGGAAGAGCATTTTCCCCTACTACTAACAAGAGGGGACTTTGAAGAGTGGAACTTTTCTATGTAACAATGGAGTCTTCTTTACACACCCATTTCAGTCTCTTTTACACTGAATTAATTCAGTTAACTCTGTTAACCAGAATAATTTTTTTAATTCAAAAGGCAGGCCTAGCTGCCACAGTGCTGTTCAGGAGGAAAGGCTTTGCAACTGCAATGCCATGACTATTTGATATTATTGGGGGCTCACCTGTATTACTGACACAGGGCTGGGGAGTAGCGAGGAGGTGATCTGAACGCCGCAGCAATCATTTTCTTCTAGAGAGGGCTAATTGCAATTTTCCTTTTCTCTCCCTCTACACACGTGCATTTGAACAACAGGTCTGAGATAACTGGAGAGTATTGTTGTATTTTTCACTTTAATGGTGAGTTAGCACACGCCACTTCAGTGTACTAACACTAGCCCCCGAAATCCCCCAAAATGCTGTGGGGATAACGGCAGTCCTCCTGGCAGAAGGGCTACTGTAGCTTGCAGGCTCACAGAGCTCTGCAGAGATATGTGACAAAGAAAGAGAAGAGAGGAGCTGGAATAACCTTCCATACATTCTCATCATCAACATCCCTAATATGAGGAAGGCTGAACAGCACGCTGAGTTTTAGAGTTATCCCACACAGCTGAGTCCAGCGGCCTAGAATGGACCGTCTCCACTGTGTGGAAATCTGGAAATCTTTTTTCCCTGATCCTGAGATTTTAAAGTGAGATGGGACCCTTGTTTTTATGCAGGGCATAAGCACCACATAGGGGTATCTCACCATCCCCATCAGCTAAACGGCCCATGTTCTAAAGAGCTTTTCCTACACCAGCTGTTGGAAATGCCTCACAACCCAACATGTGGTAACACAAGCTTCAGAGCATCTGCGTGGACCTCTCAGGGTCCCTCGGTACCCCCAGCATTGGCACTCCCACCCCTCCTCTGCACCTCTGGTACCCTGAGCCCCTCGGGCTGCAGGCTCAGCCCCTCTGTCTCATCCTGCTGCACCTTGACGCAAGACAGGCCTGTAGCAAAACAATGGGAAGGTTTATTTAACCTGGTCTGAAGCCAAGGTTCAGAGGTATGCATGCAAGGGTTGGAAACAAAAAAAGACTACAGGAAAATCAAAATACAATCTTACTTGCAATACTTCCTACTCATTAAGGATATTCACCCAAAACATAGTCCTTGGGCTGCTGATCACTACTTTCCGTGTGCTTCCCCCATTCTCATCTCCTAATCTAGATGATTTCCTTCTGTGTCTTTTTTTTGACAGCTTTTCGTGGAGACTTACACTTCAGAGACCCCTTCACATTCTTTCCCTTTTTGCTTTATTTCAGATTAAGTGCCCTCCTGCAGGCTCACATGACTAATACGCATCCAGAGGAACCTTTGAGCTCAAAAGCATCTCATATATCACGTGCTATGAACTACATGTATTGCCCCTGTATTTTGTCAAACAATTCCAGACATAAGAACCAAAGTCTTGATGAGACATATCTCAAAGCAGACAGCTCCCTACGGCTCTAATTTCCTGTTAGTTTTTGGAGATTTCTAGAGAAACCGAGTAGGTAGTAGGTATTGCATGAACTCAGATATTTCTGTTTGAAATAAAACTATCATCTGCTTTAGACAGCACGTATTTAATAATACTTCAAGCTTTAAATTGTTTCAATTGTTAGCTTATGTTATTCGTAACTCCCATATTCAGACAGCTTCCCGGCATAGCTATGAGTTTATTTCCTTGTTTTTTAGAACACCTGAAGCATCTGTTATAGTTAATTAAAATAAAAGGAATATGTTAACAGCTCCTCTGTGTGACATATTTCTTTAACATCCTGCTTTAAAACTAAAGAGTAATGGCACATACTCAGTAAAAGACCTTTTATGACTCAGTTTTGCATTGTAAACTCTGTATAACATTTTCAAAAAAAAGTAGGAGAAAGTGAAATCTCCAGAATGTTAAATGTTTCAGGTTTTCTAGAAAACAAGCTCTTTCCTGAAGCTGCAGGCTTAGAAAAAGGCCCTTTTCACCAAAAAAAGGAGTCAGTACAGCCACCCCTGCCTCGCATTTCCTGCGCTGCAAAGGTTATGATACGGCAGCTAGAATCAACACAGAGTCAAACTGCAAATTAGATTACAGAGCTGAAAATAATTAAGCAATAACGATAGAGGAACAGGGTATTTCCTGGGGCTTAATGACCTGCTGGGAGGAGCTGAGGTCTTTAATGTTACTTTCAGCTAAACATCAGGAAGAAAAGTGGTACAGTATATTTTTTCCTGGCCCCTGCATGTACAAAGGGCAATGCCACTCTGTTGCTGCTCCAGGAGAATTAATGTTCACAGCGCTAGTCAATCAGATTTATTTATTTGCCACCAGACACAGTCTGGGGCACTGCAGGTCCCTGTCTATGGCAAAGTAATTGGAGACGAGACAACAGAAAGACGACTGTCTTGGCCAGTTTCTCTTGTATAGGGGCAGAGGGATTAAATCAGTTGTCCACTGAAAGCTTTCTGCTACATGGCATGGGTGACTCCAGTCATCGCTTCTCTCTATACCAAAAAAATCCCACCGACTCTTCGCCAGGTACCTCATCTGACCTTTCTCTCAATCCCATACTCTCCAGAAACCCTCTGATTTCTCATATTTGCCTTCCCAGACAGCTCTATCCCTCTCCCCCGTGCCTTTCTCCTACCCTCCCGCACCAAAGGTGGTCGGCTGGGGTCCCACCTGTGCAAGGCAGACCGGGCTTTCCAGTCCCCTTTGCCTCTTCCCACCTCTCCTGCAGGCCCCTGGTGTGAGTACCCACCCTTGGCTCTCTCTTTGCACCTCCTCTGTGGGGTGAACATATCCCCTTTCATTGCAAATCCATACCCAGTGCTCCCGGCTTGGAAAGGAAGCCGTAAGCCAAACGGACCCAATTCCTTTCTTGTGTTTGCAGCAGAACTGTGTCTGTATTTTCAGCAGAGAATGGTATTACAGATGAAGACATAGGTAAGATATGATATTTATTTTCTCTTCTGGTTTTGTTGTCATTTACAGTCTTGTGGCTATTTCTGTACAATGGCTAAAAAGCAGATAAAATGTACTTTTTTTTTTTTTTAAAGTAAACAATGTCTATTCCAGCTCCAGTTAATATCAATGAAAAAAACCACTTAGCATGGCAGCAAGAATAAGACTCCACCCAAATACTCATTTTTCATCCCTAATCAAAATAGAGTTATTCTGCAAACTTAATGAGCTACGGTCATCTCTTGTACAACCATGCTGGAGTCAAGGGAGTCATACTGGGAATGGATTTGGCCCATTCTGTGGAAAACGGAACTCAAAGGGCAGGGTGACCTGATTTGCAGCAAGAATGTAAATACAAGTGATAGAGTATTTTTTTATTTTAATCACTGCAAAATAGTAATCTAATTTCTAGACCTGGGGTTTTGTTCAACGAGGCTCAGTAACATGAGCCCAAGATTTTCTGCCTATTGTATAAAAAAATCAGTAGTAAATTGCACATCAAAACATGGATTTTAATCTCTTTTTACCCAATTAATAATACCGTAAGATCAATATTAATAAGTACTTGTTACACACCCGGATCTACAAAGTGCTTCACAAACTGGTTGAACAAACTATAGAGCAGAAATATCATTGCCTATTCCTAAAATGCAGCCACTTCTGTAACAAAAACCAGCAGCTGTTAACACTACACAGCTGTACCAGACAAAAGCTTAGGGCATAAAATGAAGATGATGACTCTACTTATCCAAAATTGCAAGTGAAGTGTAAGTAGGTAGAAAGCATGGTAATAATCCAAATACAGAGAGTAATACACTGCCAGTCTCTTGCCAGAAGCGGGAGATTGTACTTACATGGACAGCAGTCTTATCCAAAAACCCCTGCAGATCTTCACCCACGAATGTCAAAGGCAGACTTCAGCTCTGCACTGCTGTAAAGAGAAGGTCACAGTATCTAACCTGCCAACTGCATCTTCTTTTTAGAGCACCTCAAACTTTTCGCAAGAGGACCTCCTAAAACTCGTCCCCTTTATCCGTGAGTTCTCGCGATTCAGTGCTGCAGCAGACCGCAAAAATTCAGCTTCTCATGAACAAAATGCGTTTCCCATCTCCCTCTTAACACCAGCCTCTTCCTTTGTTGGTTAATTTAGATGCTTAATGGAGATGGGACTGGTGGAGCCTCCTTTTCATATTCCCCAAGCCTTCTCCCTCCAAAGAAAAATGAATTAGCAACAGCATAAAGGACAGAATCTGCCACCTTTCTTCCTCATGAAATCAGTTATCTTAAAGTAATATAGCTAGAGATTGCATTAAATATTGGCATCCACATTCGCATGTATGTACTCTAAATGCCCAATAAATACACTGTGCTTCACCTTCCAGCCAAGACTGCAGGCCCTACTTCTGACATGGCCAGTGTCACATCAGAAAAGAGGATTCTCCAGCAATGTCAACACTTTTAGATTATTTTTTTTTTTTTAAACTGAAAAAGTATTTTTCAGCCTCAGTTGTAATAGCAGCCTGCTCTATGATTGACTAAAGTTTGCATTAGCATGTGTCACCTCCAAGTGTAAATTACAGAACACAGTGTTTTTCCTGGCTCTCTTCAGTTCACAGTAGTCATGAAAAACTTTCAATAGGCTCACAAGAGGGGAAAATACAAAAGCCCAGTAATGTTTTCATCATTGGAGGCACAAGCTCCCTAGATGTTTCCGCAACGTACGATGTTCCTTTAAGGTCCCTCTTTTCCCTTCCCCAGTAGCCCCGGAGAGACCCCATCCTCTCTCCATCTCACAGACAGACATCCCTGCAGCGGGGAGTACCTAGCCATTAAGCAGCATGTTAAAAAAAAATCTGCCTGCTGCAATAACAAGAAGAAAGGGAAAATTTGCCCAAGATCCATGCGATGGCTGAAAATATCCTTGGGTCTGTCAGGCTGCAGTGAAGAAAATGCCTTACAGCCAAAAAGAGAAAAGGGGAGAGCAAGGATGCCACGCCAGCAGGTGAGAGCAAAGGCTTTTTGCTTCATGTCTCCCAGGGACAGGATAGAAAGATATACATTTCTCCACGGGTTTTGTTCCCCCCTCCCTTGTTTATGCACCTCCAGCTGACCTGATTATGTCAATGCCTCCTGAAACTCGTTATAACAACCTCTCCCCATAGCAGTGACACTTCTGATGAAAGCAACATTGAGCTGACCCAGGGAGCGGCGGCAGATTCCTGGAACTGGCTACGGCTCTCATGCCACCGTGAACTTTACAGATGAGGATTTGCTGCCCTAAAAGGAGAAAATGGCAGTATGCTCGAGGAGAGCCCGGTGCTGTGCCCATCGCCACCGCAGAGAAAAGACAGGCTTGGCGTGGTCCTAGCAAAGTTTTCATACAGTGCTTTCTGCATTCTTACTTTTCCCCTTCCTTCCTTGGAGAAGGCTGTTTACATTAGGTATATCAGTGCTAGAATTAAAATGTGAAGTTTCTTGTAACATTAAAATTACCTTTCTTCAGGGAACAGGGTACTTGTAAACAAGAACATCTTCTGGCACAACACAAATGCATTTTGTTAAATGTAGTGTGTATCAGCTAATAAAGCAAGCATGTCAAATTTACAACTGTGATGAGCAAAGACGAGGGGATTTTTTTTGCTTAGGTAGTAATGTTCTTTAAAAGGAGAGTGAATCTGCATTTCTTGGGAGGGAAAGCTGGGGTACAGCCAGAATTCAAGCCAGATGATGACTCCTGATGTTCTTTCACTGGGTCAGCCTCTCAGCTCCACTTTTTAATTTTGTTGAACATTCGCTTACCACAATTTACTTCCATTTCCTTAAATAGTGAGAAGATAGGAAACTCAGCAATCCTTTCATTTGCTTCTTCTCTGACTTCCTCTTGGGACAATATACGATGGTAGACAAATATTAATTCATTATGATGATGTATTTCCAGAACATAATAAGGGTCCTTTGTAAGAGGAAGTAAAACGTAAATTTCTGAGCTACTAGCAGTAATTTCTCAGTAGTGTAGAATCGATACCATCTTTTCTGTACTACCTGTGACCACTGATTTTACGGTATCTTCACCACAGTCGCAGACCGCTGTTTTGTGCTTTGATTTTTGTGGCACATCAAAAAATGAAGCCTTGGGGATGAGTAACACACATTCAAAATCCCACATATACAAATGAGTACTCCTTGAGTACAGTATCCAGGGGTCCCGACGGTCCCATCAGCCTGTAAGGTGGGATTTGAGGTTGAGATTTTAGATCAACACAAGTTCCTGAACTACGTCCAAAATATCCTGTACTCCTGATACCAAGGAAAACCCTTAAAAATATAAGCCACTTATTACTGTTACTTTCAAGATATTATTTTTAGTTTCTCATTCTAATTCTTAACACTTGGAACACTCCAGGTGTCCTATTTACTGTATGCAACATTGTATAAGGCACACCGAAAACGTTTTAAGGATAAATAATAACAAAATAACATGTAAGGCATCACTTATGCATCAGAGATAAACACTCTGTTGTCTCAGTGGACAGACTGAAATGTGTCAGAGGAAAAGCATTTTATCAGATGAATTAGGCTACGCACTTACGCCTTAAATATTAGATGTCATTTTTGGTATGGAGGAGACTGTGAAATAAAACAAAATTTTGTAAAAACAAAAATCTGATCAGTTGTGGTTCATTCATTTTCTATTTAATATGTCTTAATTTGAAGACAGAACACTTCTTTTGCTATCTGTTTTCCTGTTCACTAACACCTCTGATTTAAACTAGTATATTCCTCTAAAACAATGTGTCTTTTTGCTTCACAGCTCTTCACTGAGGAACATAAGGAGTAACATATTTTATTATCTGGCTTTGGTTAGGCAGGAGGCACCAGAAAAGAACATACTTTGACCTTTATTCTGTGTAAGAAGTCCCACTGCTGAGAGTAAAAAACATAAGCAACTAATCAGCAATTTGGAGACGAAGATGAGAAGGACTATTAATGTGTCCCTCCTTTTGTATAGTTCTATAATTTATCCAGTGGAGAGTAATGTGCTGTCCCTTCCTGGCAAGAAAATACCAACCAAGGGAGGAAGATTTCTCTGCCAGTAGCCAGCTTCGCCAACAAGATCTGGAATGTACTTGATAACCTGATTGGGATGCTCTTCTGTTAAACTGTTGGAGATACAGCCACGGCACAAAAGAAGCAAACAGGAGAGAAGTTGTCTACCATGGCGCTGACTTATGAGAAGTTCAGCTTTATAGGACAAGCTTCAATCTTAAATTTAAACTTTCCTTTGATTTGTACACCAGTATCTGCTTGGCCACTTCACAAACTTCAGGCACATCATTCTTAACACCTATGGTAATGGATCAGCCCCACAGACTGACTGACATTGAAAAAAGCCAAACCAAAACAAAACCTTTTTCCAACTCACCATAAAGAAAGACCGCTTTGACGAGCACACAGTTTTGCTAATAAAACTCCTGCTCAGGCTACATCTATTCACCATTTTGTCTTGCCATCCTTCACTATCAAGTCTCAAATTTGATTGCAAGCAGTTTTCAGCAAGGATCATGTCTTCTTCATCCCCGTGGGCACTCAGATGTCTTCTCTGCAGAGTCATAAAGTAATAATGAAAAACAGATGCACACATCCATCAGCTAACCTGGCATAAGCAGCAGTCACTACAGACAAATCTTTGCATGTTATTAGACTTACGTATAATAAGAGAGCAACAGCTGAGGAGCAAAAATGAGTTCAAGGTGAGATTTTTTTCAAGCTTGCCTTTGAGAAACACAATGAGGACATGAAGATACACCTTCAGAGGAGCCTGATTTCAGGCTGTCAAGGAACGAGTTGCTGGATCTCCAGTACGGCTACTTTTTGTTGGCAGAGCTTTCCCCTTGCACTCCCCCTTGCAACCACTTCTCCTGTTTGGCACTTTAAATCAGGGTCTTCCCAAAGCCCCATGATCCACGTGATGTGAAGGGTGAAGCGTGTTTAGAGCTAGGCTTGGCCTTTCTATTTAGCTCTAGAAAGTAGGGTGGTATCCCTCCTAAATGCCCGAGCAGGGTTTGTAATTCAGTTATATTGCCTTTCTGTCCTTCACCTTGACCAGAATTTAAGCTGTAAGTATCCCTTTGCAAGGTGGAGCATGTTTTCAATTCCTCTTCCTTCCTTCCATGCAATACATTTCAGCCTTGATCATTTGGCTTTGAAAGACTCAAGGACAGAGTGTGTGGGATATGACTTCTACCAGGATTCCTCTTTTATTCTCGTTTCAATGTGCAGGGCCAGGTGAGAATTTTGCTTTCCAGTTTTTAGAAACTCTGTCCATCACACGCCCACGCAGAAAGCAGAGAAAAGAAAAGCTACCTGCATTCAGCATGAGAGAAAGGTAATGATGTATGGGCTGGGTGCAGGACTGAGAACAAGGCTTTGACTTTCTAAACCTTATCCTGACATGGTTTCATCGTGAAGCCCAGGTAAACCATTTAACTTCTGCTCTCCATCTATATACAGATGATAATAATTATTTGGTTTATATTTTATCTGTTTCCATAATACTCGTATGCTCCATCCAGAAAAAAATACAGTGCAGTTTTGTCCCAACAATATTTTCCTACATCATATAGTTACTTCTTGAAGAGTCCTATATAAGTGCAAAGTATCTCTGTTACTAGGTTTTTCCTGCTTGCATCTCCATCTCCACTAAAAGCTGAACATATTCTCCATGCTCAGGAGGAAAGTCAGCAAAAACAGATGAGACACCTCTTTGCTCTGAGGGACAGCACTTGTAGATCAGCAGAGCCGAGGGTCTTGCCACAGAGAACAGCCGGCGCCCGTTCACCAATGCTGAAATCCAAGGGAAAGCAGAAGTTCAGTGCTTCCACAGGCACAGTGGTTCACAAGGACAGATGAATTTGCAAATGTCTGATAGAGGAAGGCACCCCCAGTGGCTAAGCATGTGTCTAATTGCCTTCCTTAATCCATGCCTAGGGACATGGTCTGGTACTTACTTTCTCACATGAGCAGCTCTGGAGTACATAAAGTCACGCGCACGTTGACACTTTCCATCCATCCACATGCTCACATGCGTACGTGCTCATGCTGATTTCACATATTCTGTCTCTGTGTATGAACTGTGAGATTGCAGGAGGGGCTGGTAGCAAGGTTTCCCAACGCTTGTTATGATAAATACCCTGCTATCAATTGCCTGTAACTTTGCCAAACTTCTCCTGTCTAGCTCCAGCCGAAATTTTCTGTGCCAACTATATACCACAAGCCAAATGCTTTTTGGAAAACCTCTGCACTAGGACAGTTCAGTGAGCTGGATCAGGGAAAAATGCATTGTTGTGTCTATGCTGAAAAAAAATAAAACCTGGGTAACCTGCTAGTAGACATGGTCCTACTAACCCCATACTTTGCAGCAGGAGTTTAAGCCTGCCTGGAGGACTTGAGCATTTATTCCAAGAGTGCTTTTTGCCATCCACAGGAAAAATTGCCCGCTTTGGCCCAGTGATCAGACTTGACACCTCCTACCTTGCAGTTGAAAAATCTGGAAAAATCTTCAGAGCCAAAAGTTGCAAACGGAGCAGTGGAAATCCTGCCCAGCCTCCGGATTGCTGGGTGCCACTGGTGCAGCCGGGGATGAACCAGCTCAGCCCAAGCATGAGACTTTGCCGTGGTTTTCGTGCTCTCCTCTGAGGCCAGGGCACAATGAAAGGATTCACCCTGCTTCACCGGCGGAGCAGAAGGAAGCTGGCTTTCATAAGCGTATCCCTCCCTCTCTTTCACTGTGCCCCAAAGAGGAGGCCATGTCCCCAACCAGGAGGAAGGCACCTGGCTGACCAAGGCTCAATGAGACCCACTGATCAACTGCAGGCCTCACATGAGAAAATTCACGTTTAAATCTATGTTTGAGTGAATTTTCTTATATGAAGCAACCCAACTGTTCTTGCCTCCACTATGGGTTTTAAGTAATAGCAGTCTACTCGTTTCACTTTTCCAGCATATAAACAGTAGCCTTAGTGCTTTCCTGCGTCAGGACTTCATAGGCACAGGGCAACACTTCTTTCAGATTCACTACAGCATATTTAATTCAGACTTGCTGTGACAGTCCTACTCCAAGCAGCAAATAACAGACACCTCTATGGAGGCTCAACAGCAAGTGCTACTGGGCCGAAGTGGTCATTCAGCATCCCTCTCCTTACAGTTTTGGCCCCTACACATCCTGGGGTGGGTCGCTGGGGAAACTACTTAAGGGGTACAGAAGAAGCCCCCAGCTGGAGTTAGTGAAAGATTAATTCTAAGTGGCCTTTTTGTTATTCTGTTTGCACATCGACCCTTACAGACGCACCCGTGGAAGGAGGGCTATGGGGTGGCTCTTTGCCAGCCACCAGACCCTACTGTGGGTTTCCCAAGCGTGCCCACCCCTCCAACCACGCTATAGGCACAGCCCAGTACACGCATGCCCCCACCCACGCAGCTGCAGAGGTGAGCTTGTGCCCACATCACCAATTACAAACCATGAGGACGCTTTCAGCGTGGTACGTGATCTGGTCACAGGCGCCAACTCCTGCTCCTGGTTTCTTTCCCTGCATTTCAGTCCGGAACAGGAGGGCACTTTGGAAGTGCACCCCTTCACTACAGCCACTTCTTGCCCTCTGGTTCATACTGTCAGGTGGTCACGGAGTACACAAAATAGATTTTTCCAGGTTAAAAATAGACCAGAAAATAAACCTTAGCAGTACTCACGATGTGCTCCTGCCACTATGGGTGTTTGGCTCATGGGATCAGACCAGAGCTAGTTTGAAATATACCCTCCACATGCATACAGTGTCAATATTGGGTCGTACCACACTAAATGTTTCACTCTACAGATCTATTTGAATTTCATTGCACTATCTGGTAACATAGCCAATATTTTTAAGCTGTAGAAAAACAATGAAAACCAACAGAAAACCAGGCTAATCTGGTGCCTTTCTGCCAAAATTTTCAAGACTTGTGTCTTTCAGAGTTCTTTTCACCAGGACATACAGGATGATCCCCTAAATAACTATTTGATTCATGTATTTGTTTTAAAAGTTTGGGGTTTTTTTCAGTGTTCAGCTGGGTTTAATCAAGAGGTTTGAAAAATCTTCCAAATTCAAAACTTTCAAGACGCATGCATCCATACTTACCATAACATCTCGCCAGCCTCAAGATTTTTCTGCTACTCTTTTAATAATCCTAACACAGCAATTTCATGCTCTAGCACATCTGCTTCCAAAAGACATTTTGCAGTTTTTTCTGATTGTGTTTCTGCATCTAAAGAAAACTGAAACGAATGTTACAATTTACAGTGAACACTGTCGAGTTCCTAGTGGAGAAGGCAAACGATTGCTATGATTGGGAGCACCACAATATGCAATAAACATTTAGGGAACCATAAGACATAAACTTACTTGTGTTCTTCCTTTTCTTATGCTGAAAAAATCGAGAGGATACCAGTTACTCACATTTTGCCCAGAAGCTTACAGCTTTCTCTTACAGGAAATATTTTCATTCAATATTATTTGTATTTTTTTTTTCTCAGCTAAATTCTTTTATCTCTGACTACATGGATTCACGATAATTCTATTTTACACCCCAATAACACTAATGCCAGGAGGTTTAAATGAAGCTTTTACTGCTTCCCTCATTGTTCCCCAGACTAGTTCATAGCAAACAGCATCCCTGACAAACAACTGACCGCAGATAATCTTCATCTTGCTGAGACAAGAAGCAAAGATTTTTTTTCATTTATGTTATAGCCATGAGAAAGTACATTTTATGTGTTCAAATACAGAATTCACAACGTTACTTGTTTGATTATTTCCTAGTTAATAAACCCATAATCTCCTGGGCTGCTGAGTATCACTATGTTTAATGCCTGAGGAAGTAAAGCCCAGTTGAATAAAGAGATAAAATACCTCCACTCTGTAAGAAAAATTTTGCTAAGGGGCAACACTAAAATATTGGTGTATGTCCTAAAGGTAAAACCCAACGTAGCCTGAATTACAAACCCTGCTGCAGTGTCTGACAGATTTGTGGCTGCTTCTCCCTTTTGATTGCCTACTGTACTTGCCAGTTCCTGGAAAATAGTTGTCTCTGTCACTTTTTGTATCCAAACAATATCCCCCTTGAGTTTTAACTGCTACACAAATGGAAATATGACATAAAGGACAAAGGATAATTTTGGTCTGCTGACATTTTTTGTGTCCGTGGGTTAAAGAAAGTTAATAAGAGAGTTTACTGTGTGTACCACTTGCACACTAAAAACGTTCCTCAAGAGGTTAAAAGTTCAAAGTTGAGTCAAAGTCTGCACTGCCTCCACTCTTCCCTTTTAATTATCTGAGGTCAGGAAGTTAATAATACCAGAAATCCCCAGTAGAGACCTCTTGCTCAGTGTATGAACTTTAAACTTGTTCAGCTTTTTTCAAAGGGTAAAAAGTTCAGTGAAAACACAGTGGATTTTCCCTCTGGTCTCCACCAATTCAACCTCAAGGGTTAAAAGTTTAACTGTAAAATAGGAACCTTTGTTCTCTGAGCCACATTTACAGAGTTCACTTATTAAAAGGTAAAGATTTCAAACAGCAACTAAAGTCCAAAGTGATTCTTTTCCATAACGATGAAAATATCGCAATAAAAGAAAGTCCTTTGATCTGTTATCACTTCCCTCAGAAGTGACTGTCAAAACTTATTTTTCTCTTTATTTTGAACTTTGGACGAGTAATGGAGCCACATGGGTCCCTAAGGCCACGTATATCTGTTAAACAGCAACATGCTGCATTTGTGAATTCGCCCTACGTTTTTCAGCCAGACAATATCTTTTCCCTACTGAAACGTTTACGGCAGATGTTTCTCCGCGAGGACTTTTTGCACAGTTTATTTCACACAAGCTCAGGTTCACCAGTTCTGTCAATGATGGATGTGTCAAGTATAGGTGTTTTCATTATCTTCATTCTCTAAAGAATAAGATGCTCATGCTGACCTTTTAGCAACTATGCTGCTAGAAAATAAACAAACCAGTTAATCTAAAGTATATCCGTTTTTATATAACACAGATCAGATTTGTGCTAGGGGATTTCCCTGACAGGTATTCAATAGGTGTGAAGAGACTGATACTAATTGGTGTGGGTCAAAAGGTTTCCAAAAAAAAGGAAAAGCCAACAAAAATGTTACTTTGGTTTTTAGTATTTGTCCCGTGCCTAATGGCCATGATAAGCCTTTATGACACTGAAATAGGAAATGCCCTTGGCTTGGAAGATAATAGATTGCTAGGCATGAATTTGGGACAACTGCAATCTTGAAAAACAACAAATTCTAATTTGGGCTGTCCTTAGGGAATTACTCATAATGTGAGTTTTGGATTGCCATGGTGTGCGTGGTCTTTTTATTAAAGATCAGCTTATTAAAGTTCAAATATTCCCAGAACAGTTCAATCCTGCTTCACTTATAAAGAAGTTGAAGCTCAGCGTTTCAGTTGCTGCATCCGCAAGCAAAAAGCTCTCACTCTGTGCCTGAAAGTGTTTCTCTGACCGATACCTGTGACTCTGTTCTTTGATACAAACCTCAGCAAAATCAATACGAACTCTCACTTCAGCGTGCTTTAGATCTGACCATCTCACTCTCAGCACATAACTGAAGATTTTTTTTTTTCCCCATCCAGCTCCACCTAACCCATGCTTTGGAGGATGATTCAGTTTTGAGGAATGAAGTTTTAAATCTAACTCAGCTCTAGAACTTCTTTCACTGGGATGTAACCCCCACTTTGCATTTCCAGGCCTTTCTCATAGAATAATGTTCACTACTGTGTCTATAAAATAATACGCACTTCGCAATGGACCTGCAAATCTTCACGATTAGGAAGCTTGTCCTAAATTACCCTTTTGATTTTTAGTTCTCCTACAGACTTTCCATGACCTGTTACTCTATTTAACCTATCATTCATCAAACACTTACACAAGCATCTCTCTTGTATCGTTTTGGTCACTTGTTTAAACCGTCAGATGAAGACTACGGCAATGATAAAGTTTCATTGAATATTCTGAGAAATATTTTCTCTCTCCTTTATGAGACCAGCAATTGACTGTAACACACGAGCTGTTTCAAATTCGGTTCAGTAGGAAAGGTTTACTATTTTGGCAGGACTACTTTACTAGGTCCAGCGGTCCCAAAGTTCAGTTAATGATGGTGACCTTACGAGAGGGATTAGTTGGGCCAACCCAACCATATTTACATCAGTCTCTCCAAAGAGGATGCTTGGCACTAACTCTGCATGACCTCAGCAAACTGCGTTCAAACCCCCAAACTCACAAATTAACAACAGATTCTGTAGGTTACAGGCCATCCAGATAGAGGAAAGGATGACTGAATCTGATTATGAAACCATTTACGAGACTTGCAATAGGTAGCATAGTGTAATTTTTTATTGGAAGAGGTCCCTTTTGGACATAATTGTCATTTTACTCAACTAATTATAATTATGCTTAATACCCCCAAAAAAAAGCAGACTGTTCAATACAGCTGACACTGACAATTTTTGTACAAAGCATGACTGTTTCACAAATATAATCTGAGTTCAACTGATTCCAGGACCAAATTGAATATCTGACAATCAGACCTCCATAAATTATCATTTTAAATAGATCATACATTTTCAGCTTCAGTGAGACACGAACTCTTCTAGTTCATTTTTGCTCCTCTGTCTCCACACACGCCCTTTTGCCCTTAACTATAGCTGTTCCACGCCTCAGCGCTGCATTTCGACAGGCTAACTCGAACAGGCTTTTGCTACGTCTTAACCTTTAGGCTAAAAAATTAAGTTGTTGTTTTTCTTTGAAGTAAAATAAACCTTATGGGCAAAATTGATAACACATATTGTACTCTTTTGAAGCTGGGTCGTTGGGTGGGTTTTGTTGGTTTTTTTTTTTTTGATAGTGCAATTGTAGCCACAGAGTTCAAAACCAGTAGTTCAGAGAGTTTTTTCACTCAACTCTGCCATCATCTCACCTCCTTCACACGCATGCATCTATACAAAAGCACTTTTGAGTGCAAAATTCATCCTCTGACAAGCAGGCTAGGAGGAGTGCTTTCTAGAACAAGAGCTCTGACCCATGAGCACCATCAAGTTGCACTGGGAAGAGCAGAGGATTACACCTCCCACCTGCCCTCCTGGCTGGCAAAACGGTCAAGTGTTTCTACTCTCCTGTTGTCTCATTCTGCTGCTCCGTGTATTAATATATTATGCAGCAGTTTAAATTAAAACAAATCAGCCATGAGCTGTGGTAGCTCTTATGCAATCACATATTCAGATCTGTTGCCTCTGCATCAAGGGCGATGCCCTCCCACTGAGGAATGGGGAAGGGTGCTAACCTCTGAAATTTCACCAAAATGAGTCACTGGCACTTGTGAGAAAAGCCCTGAATGACACACCATATTGGGAGGTGAGGGGTGGTTATCGGATGTTTCCATCCTCTCTGCACTTTGTCACGACTCTGCGACTCCACGGTTTGTTTCATTTGCAATTCCTCCTTTTAATTCTCTGCTAAGTCATTCTGCACCACTTGTGTCCTTTTACTGTAAACCTAACTGACAAAGCTCTGTCCCTTGCCCTGCAGGAACATACTGCCACGATAGATACTAGGAAAAATCAAAGTAATTTGAACGTCTTTCCTACAGAGAAAGCTCTTCTGGAAGAGCCGCTCCTCATGACATATTCTGTATGAGAAGAGAAGGAGAGAACATAGATTCAATCACCATATGCTACAAAAAGCCACCCACAGATAGCACATAACCTGATGCTATAGCCCCTAAGTTTAGACCTAATGGGTCCCTTTGAACAAATGGATCTTTCCTCATAAAGTTACCCCTGCTCATCTAAAATGGAAACAGCCAAGAAAAATAGCTGGATGCCAGCTGCCCACAGTACGTTTCACATGAAACGTGTAAAAAACCAGTTACGAGGCAGTGAACAGCAGACTGTTATCTACAGACAGCTCTAAGAAGCACCTTGGGTTCTTCTTATTCTTTTATTGTAGCATTTTCATGGCTATTATTTTACAAGACTGGACCTAGTTAATAAAAGGGTAATGTATCTGGGGAGTGGATGATCAGGTTATCTGTCTGATAGCTACAGACAACGGTGATGTGAAAAGGGGAAGAGCCTCCTTCTGCACCCAAATCCTTCTACAGGTGATTCATTTGCAAGCTCTGTAGCTACAAACAACAGGAAAGGTAGGATTCATGTTAATTTAATTATTTACTAATTCAGAAGAGAGAAAATCTCTTCTTCTCTTATGACTATGAACTCTCTTCTGAGCTCAGAGTCTGGTGTGTTGACCATCATTAGGTCCATGGCTGCACTTGCCAAAATTATGTCCCATGCAACCAAGAGAAATGAAAGGTCATAAAATCAGAGTTTTCAAATAATCCCTCAAGACCCAAAGCCCTGAAGTACAGAGGCCTTTGTCCTTTCAAGAGCAGCAACAAATGGAAATTCTTCAGGGTGTGAAAAAAGTCTGAAGCCAGCTTTGAAATGAAAACACATGGCACTTCCCTTTTCCCCCATGCAGGGAGCACACATGTAGGGAACAACTTGGTCCAGTTTGGAATGTACTGGCCATTGAAACAGTTTATTCCAAAGACATAGCTGAGTTGAAAGAGTAGACCTCAAATAAAACAGAAGGATGAGCACAGAACAATACTAAAACGGCTACATACTCTCACCAGAACCCACTGTGAGATGAGTACTCCTAAAACAATGGAGTCTTTCAAAAAAATCCACAAATTAACTTAAACACACAGCTTTTGCAACCAATTTGTGTGTTAGACCTCTTATTCCTTTTACAGACAAAGAACATTGGAGGTCATTACAGCAAAGATCTCCAGGCAAATTTCTCAAAGAAGTTCACAACCCCTCATGAAGACAATTCACTTCCATAAATTATTGGGTGATAACTAGTATGAACATTGAAAAGATTTGGGCAGTACCCAGCGGAAAAAAAAAATCCACTTTGAACTATCCAAAAATATGAACAACCCATGTAGAAATAATTAATCACATACAACCCATTACAATTAAAAGTGTATTCTTAAATAGCTTCTTGATTGAGAACAAATGCCTCATTAATCTGGAACATATCAACTTAGGAACACAAGAAATGTCAAGCAGAGAATGATGACCGACATGACATGGGACTCCACATGCTGCTTGTGCTCCATCTCAAAGACACACAGAGAACAGTCAATGCAAAGGTCAGTGAATGTCATAAGTTGGAAAAAAATCCACTGACATTTGATTTTTTTAAAGTCATATT
This sequence comes from Cariama cristata, assembly GCF_000690535.1. NCBI lineage: Eukaryota > Metazoa > Chordata > Aves > Cariamiformes > Cariamidae > Cariama > Cariama cristata. Next base: position 10,044 of record NW_009599876.1, on the reverse strand, counting down.
ATTTCATTGTAGGCCACTAAACATTATAGGAGTTCTAAGTAGTCGCATTATCATCCCATCTGCTATTGTTTTCAGACACGCCTTCTGCACCAGGATTTCTCCTGGAAATGTTTCTACTGTTATGGGTTTTTTAAAAAAAATTATTTTTGCAGCTGCATCTTACTATATGGCCACATACCACTGTCTAGGTAAATGTGAGTTTGTTCTGTCCATGACAAAAGTGAATGTAGAGGAGTGCAACCACACTGGAAAAACTCCAAATCCAATACATCTTACCTCTCTGAAGGGTGTACTGTCCTGGGCTTGGTACCATGTTATTCAGTTGGCAAGTATGTTGTTTGACACAAGGCAAGCTCTTGGAAAACTCCTTTCTGGCTTGAGACACATAATTTAAAAAGGCTTCACTATTCAATTTTATAAAACTTCATGGCTGATTTTCAAAGGCCATAGTCTAACACAAAAATCTTTCACTGTTACAACATTGTAGTTTAGAGAGGAAATTTTCATTTCACTAATATTTGCAGTAGAATCTCTGGTGCAAATAACATAAGAGTGTTTTTCTTTAAAGACCTAATTTTGTGGGTAGATTTCACCCAGGGAGTCAGAACTGGCTATGGTGGCAAAACCCAATCTTTTCAAGCCTTAACAACGCTACCACCCGCAAGACTTGGTAGCAGAGCTGCATCAGCAGACCTCTTTCAGCTGTGAATTTGGCCTTAGACAATTAGGTCTTTTGGTCTCAGCACCAGTTTGAAATGAAGAGGGTTTATATAGCTGATTTGCAGCTTTGAAAGCTCAGCTAGGACCTCTTTTTTTCCTGCAGTCTACATAAGGAAAGTGCTAAAGTGTCCATTTGTGGCTTGCCCTGCTACCGTGTCTATGCAGCCGTTTTCCTTCCATGGCAAGATGTCATCTTTGACAAAAATGCAGATTAATGTCATGCTTCCAGTTTCTCAGAAGAAAGAGAATGTTCTGTAAAAACCAAAAGCACATACGGGGAAAATTTGGATTTTGCTGAAAAGTTGTTTCCTGGTTCAGAAATAACTCCCCTGTACTAACGTTGTCCCTCTGGCTGAACTGCAGCAATAGAGCACAAGAGTTACCTAGTGAGCTGTTTATGGGAGCTGATGATGATCTGCCTCGTATCTTTCTTCTCCTCATGTCCCAGATTGTATTTCCTATTATATCGAGTGAAGTTCAGGAGATTTGTTGGGTAGGGGTTAAACCTGCTACTATTTTAAAATGTTTTAAAATTTATTCCAATTCAATTTCTGTACTATGTAAACTGTACAGATACTTACGCAATCGCGTTTAAACTGCCTGAAAAGGAGGAGGTTTATAGAAAAAAATAAAATAAAATTTTACAAGTGTGGGGGAGTTCGTGCCTGCACCAGCTGTCCAATCAGAGGACCACACAATACGGCATAATTTACCTTTCACACGTAACCAACAGGACTTCAGAAACAAGTACTAAAATCAAAATCTCATGGAAAGATTGATTTAAATGAGAAACATTGAAGTAATGCTTTGTCAAATAATTCTGAACAACAAATGCATTAAAGGACATTGCAGACTTCACAGAGCTATTCCATGAGCATTCATCAAATAAAGTACTAATTGCATGTAAGTCATTCTAACCTCTCTGGATATTGTGGCAGGAAGATTTTTCATACCACTTTCATTTTTCAGTAACATCATTAAAAATGTTTAAAAAAATATTCCGAAAATAGTACTATAATTGGATCATGCTGTTTATTTTACTGTAGCTCATCTAGCTGTCCCTTATGCTTTCCTAGCCTGGCAGCTCCCTTTGGAGAGAGGCTTAGCTCCCAGCACTCACTCACCATCATAGCGGTCAGCGGGTTTTCACCGCTGATCGGAGAAACAGGAAAAATTTGTCAAGAATATTGTATTCTGAGAATGCTGGGTGTAGGCAAGAAGATTCTCAGAAACAGTTGTGCAGTTTGATACCATCAGGTGAAATGTGGGACCACAACAGGGCCTTGATACCTATTAGTTCACTGATCATACACTCACACTCCAACCGGTGCAAGGAGCCCCAACAACCACGTGGAGGGTTGCAGTGGTAAAATGGACGATTAGGTCAAGTGTCCAGTTGGGGCTCAACTCAGGGATGTCCCTGCCTCAACTTACATATTTTGATCAAGAGCAGATTACATATATCATGCCCACGTGGTTACACAACAAACAATACACCATCGCAATAACTAGAGGCTAGGGTCACCGTGACCTGATGATCATCAGCGGTGGCAGGACGTTCACTCTGTGAACTGGGACGAGATAGCACACGCCGAGCCATGTCCTTGACTCCTTGCCAACCTGCTGAGCCCTCCCTCCCCTTGCACTGGGTGGATACGCATTGTAGAGGATATGTTTTCAGATGCATGGTATGAAAAGTGAGTGAAATTCTGTGACCTATTCCATATGTCTTCACCTGTAACAATCCCCTCAGAGTATTTGATCAAACTCTCTTGTGTCCTTACACTTCTCTCCTCGCAAACAACCTTGAGTATTTGATCAAACTCTCTTGTGTCCTTGCACTTTTCTCCTCGCAAACAACCTCCAAACATTGTCTTTCTCTTACAGCACCGTATGTTGCCCAGTGGATATGTCTGCTTTGGCTCCATCAGCACAAACCGATCAATTCTCTCTCACATGACTCCACTGAAATCTAATAACAGTTGTCAGTAATTTAAATATCTGAGCATATTTTAAAAACACACTTCATGTTCATACATACAAACTTTACTAGGTTATAGTAAGTTATGGTTTAAAATAAATCCTTGGATAATCTATTTACTTCAATTAAATTTAATCCTTTAAATAAACCGCAGAAAATCAGAGGCAAAGGCGAGAAGGCTACTGAGGTAGAGGAAAGTCTACAGGGACATGATATGCAAAGAAACTAGTAAGAAAAACTTTCTCATGTACTACCCACACGTGCCATCTGCACGGCTATTGAATCAGGGACTGGGGTTTTTCTCTTCCTCTATTTGAGTTTTAAGGAAACCATAGTTGGCAGACTGTAGAAACACTTTCCTCTCTGTACCTAGCGATGCTGCCGGTGGTCCTTGCGTGGATCCAGATTTGGTCCT